>NW_025320900.1:0-18361 GCF_019176455.1 Solea senegalensis | reverse complement strand
GAAAACTATAGACTTTTTTGTGTGTGTGCTTTGGGTAAAGGTGTCCAAATACATGGGAAACGTGTAGAAGTCAATATTGTAAAAATTGAGATTTTCATTTTGTGCTCCTGTCATTTAACTGTTGTATTGCAGCACATTGTGCACTTTACAGTGCAAGGTTACTTTGTGTTCATGATGTCGGAGAGTGACAGTTTTATGGTTCATGCTATGGCTGGTCGTGGACGTGATGTCACCTTTGGGGTGGGGAGGGGCCAACAGATTTCTTCACTGTGTTATGGTAGGGGTAGGCCAGTGTTCCCCAGTGTTATGAACAACACAGTTGATCAGTCAGTTATTGAGCCTCCATTAACCCCCTCTGCCAGCTCCACACTGACTGCTCAATCAGACCCTACACCTCCACAATTAGTTTCTGTTGATGCTCTCAGTGTTGTGATAACAGATTTGGTTAAAAAGATTGGTGATAGCATTGTGGCCAACCTTAACAGTGTACATCAGCCAAGTGTCACTCAGTCTCAGTCCCCGATCAGTCAGTATGTGAACCTAGTTCTTTAAGTTATGAATATTGAAGAATGAGATTTGCCATGTGATTTAAAGATCTGTTGCTACAATTCAATTCAGTGACAATATCCTTTGGGGCAATTGCTATGACATGACCAGTCCTGTTCTGAATAAACTTCTCTACGTCTCTCCACAAAACAAAAGAAAAGGGGCAGTGATAAAACAGATGTAAAGTCGTTTCTGGCTCAGTTTTGCACTTTAGCATCAATGTCAACACATTTGGAAATGATTGTGTTACACGGGTAAATATTATGTAAGATTCTGAAATTAACTTTTATGATTTTATTCCAAACACAAAACTGAAAGGGGCATAACCATGCTTTGTGCCACTTTATATGATCAAATTGTGAATTCCAGAAAGATTTGCTTTTGGGTGAAATCTTGTTCTACTTTTGAATCTCTTTCCTTATATGTTTGTTTGTACACTTTACATCTGTTAATGGTATCCCACCAATAAGTAGAGAAGGCACTTGAGGATCAATATTTTGATGGCCAAGGTGACATTTCATTCATTCAATTATGCCTGTGGGAATAGCTGGCATTACAGAAATCAACTCTTTATAAATGATAGGAACAGATTTTGTTCTTAGAAATGGTTCATAACTATAAAGATGACCTTTATTATCAAACAAAGCAGAAACATAGATAATACCCCTTTCAATCCAGGCCTCCTTATATAGCCTTTTCTTGTTAACAGTAATATCACTGTTATTCCAAATAAGAGTTTTATGTGGTGAAAAGTTGTGAACATAACACACTTTCCAAGACAATAAAGCCTGTTGATGACATTTTGAGACTTTTAGTGGCAATTTAGAAACGGACTAGTTACATCCCAATAGAAAGTTGAAGCCGCTTCCATTTTCAAAGATATTATATGGTATAAAATTCCATAGCGATTCCGGACATTCCAAACATTTCTGAAGCCATTTGATCTTAAAGGTGCAATTCAAACGGATCAAATCTAAGACGCCCAATCCTCCTTCTGCTCTCTCTAAAGTGAGAATTTCTTTTTTGAGGCAATGTCTCCTATGTTTCCACACAAATGTAATACATAAATGATTGATTTCTGTGCAGAACATATCACTAACAAAAAGTGACAAAGCAGGATAAACTAATCTTGATACACCTTCAGCTTTTGACAATAACACTCTAGCAAAGATTGAAAGGTCTCTCTGAAGCCATCAATTCAAAATTGTCTTAGTTTTCTTCATTTTGGGAAGAAAATGTAGCTGTTGTCTGAGAGTCATGTCCTTGGAAATGTGAACACCAAGATATTTAACACACTGTTTGACAGGAATATCAAACATAAGTTTCTCTTCAGTCTCATAGAAACATTAAAGTTGACTTTTGTTGTGATGAAGTTTAAGACCCGAAGCTTCTGAAAATGCACCAGTTGCACGTAATGCACTTTGTATTTGCCCTTTATCCCTTAGAAACAATAGTGTATCATGGGCTAGCTGTGTCATTTTGATCTGTCTGTTAAAGATGGTCAAACCATGAATATCGGGGCTATGTGAGATATTTAACAACAAAACTTCAGCCACAATCAAAAATAAAAAACAAGAAATAGGACATCCTTGGCGTACACCTCTTGAAATTGGAAACCTTTTGGAAATGCTGGGATATAAAATGACAGAGCTGTTTATATCTTTATAAAACATTATTATATTATTAATAAAATGATCCCCAAAACCAAAAATGTGCAGGGCCTGTATCATGAAAGAATGTTCAATTGAATCAAATGCCTTATTAAAGTCGAGGAATACAAGTAGTGCATGTGACTTTATGTGGTTCCAATAGTCAATTCAATCTAATACTAACCTGACATTAGAGCTAATGTGACGTTTGGCCATAAAAGCATTTTGGTTTTCGCTTATTATCTCTTCTAGATCTTTCTTCAAACGGTTAGCATAGACCTGTGAGATCATTTTATAGTCTATATTTCAAAGAGAAATGGGCCTCCAATTTTCCATTATTAAAGGATTTGTTTCAGGTTTAGGAATAAGGGTTATCAGACCTTGTTTCATGGTTGTCGTCATGTCCTTTCTATCAATACATTCTTTAAACATGAGCAGTAGATGGTCCTTAATTAAAGCCCAAAAGCATAAATCAAATTCTACTGAGAGACCATCACTTCCAGGTGATTTTCTTAAATTCATTGAGTTCATATTGCTTCAGTCATTTCTGAGGATGAGAGTTCTCTGTCACAGCTGTCTTTGAAATGTCCAGAAATCAGAGGAGTCAACTTTCTTATATGCTCCATAAATGCACTGCTCTTGAAGTGATTCAATTCACATGTATATCATTTGCTATAACTTGCAATATTATTGTGGTCTGTGCTGATGGTACCATTTATATTTAGGGATGTAATATTATTTATTTTCCTATTTGGCTTTTCTAAACCAAAAAAAGAACTCGTATTTCTTTCCCCTTCCTCTAACCACTTAGCCCTGGACCTTATGAAGGCACCTTTGGCCAAATTCATATACATTCTGTCAAGCTCTTCACTAAGATTCTTAAGCAATTTTTATTCATCCTCTGATAAATCATGCCTCGACATTCATTTGTGCAACTGGCTCATTAAAGATCTTCTTTGCTAGTACGTATTTCTTTTTTTTGTTTGCTACACTGTATTGCAACTTCTCTCACTTTAAATTTAAAGAATTCCCATTTTTGTACTGGACTCATATCTTTTTCACTAAAAATGTCTTTTGCAAGCAATTCTACACTTTTTTAAAAAATGTTTTGTCTTCCAATATATTATTATTTAATTTCCAATAGCCTCTGATGTTTGATTTTTCTTTAGAGCCCTTTAATCTAAGACTTCTCTTTTGATGATCAGACAGCGGAGCATGACAATGAGAAACATCTGAAATGAACTGTAGTCCATGTGACGACAGTAACCATAGATCAATTCTAGACTGTAAACTTCTGCTAGAATTGGTCAATGTATAATCTTTGACACTGGGGTTCATAAATCTCCAAGCATCTGAAAGCAGAAGGTGATCACACAGAAATGAGGTAGATTTGAAACCAAGTCAAGCTGTAGATCTAGGAGGCCATCGATCCATTTCATCATCAGGGGCATCATTGAAGTCTCCACCAATGATAAAAACACATTCTTTGTATTTTCCTTGAATTGAATTGTTCTGTTTGGACCATAAACATTGCAAAGAATAACCAGAAGGTTGTCCACCTTTAAGACCAATATAATCCATGGACCATCATCTGAGAAAGCAGAATCCAGCACATCACCATTAAATCTATTCTAAAGAACTGCGACTCCAGCTGAATTATTTGAGCCATGAGAAAAAAAAAAACTGTGTCCCCCCACTGAGACTTCTAAAATCTTTCATCATCTCTAGATGAATGAGTTTCTTGCAAAAAAACTATATTTGCATTACAACGCCTGCTTAAGAGAAAAACTGCCTTCCTTTTTGTATTATCCCGTAGTCCCCTTACATTAATAGAGCACAAACTTAGTGCATCAAACTTAAATTGAGTCATACAAGAAAATGAACTCAATAAAAACATAAACAGAATTGGCTAATGTCTGAGGTAAATGAACACTTAGAAACTTGAAGAAAGAATAAAATAGGTACTTACAAACAGTAAAGCTCAACTATAAGTACCATTTATACATTCATGAATTTTAAACCAACAGTATTATTAAATGTAATGAAGTGCTCCTGTGACTTATTTAACATAACCCTTAAAGTCCAGAACCCATTGTAACCTTAACAAGTCACCTTTCTTCCTTCAATATAGGCTTCTGGACCACGAACACCAGCACGTTTCCCTTGCTTTCTGGCAGCTTCCACAAGCGGCCAGAGCTTGTTTCTTTCCATCTTGTCGGTTTGTGTCAAATCTTCCTTAACCAGTAGTTTCTTCTCCTTGAGAATCTCAGTGCCACGTGAAATCTTCCAGACTTTGTTTCCAAAGGATCTCATTGTGAACTGCACGATGACAGGTCGTGCTGCATTATCCCGGGGAACTCCAACTCTATGCACTGTGTCAACGAGAAAGCCCAGCTTTTCTTTGTCTTCAGGTGCGAGCAGCGCCAGCAACTTGATGATCTCCCCTCTGATGTTCTCTGCAGGTGTCTCTCCTAATCCATACATGCGGAGATTCCAGCGCCTGCTGAAGCGCTCGCTATTTTCACTTCTCTGTTGCAGTTGTGATACTTGTCCTGACATTTCTTTAATGTGTTCTTTGTTATTTTCAACTTTCCATAATTCCATCCCTTTCAACTGCTCGCAGACTGTCGTAATGGCTTCAGAGTTTCTGGAGATGTTTTGCTCAAGCGCAGTGAAGCGTTTTGTTAACTCCACCACTGCATTCATGATTTCAGCGTTGGAAACATCGTCAGCATCACCTCCGCCTTTTTGACGCTGTTTCTTTGGGTCCGGGCCTTTACTCGGCGTAACTGGTAGCGGTGTGAACAAAGCGTCCAAACCTTCAACTTCATGTTGAAGTAGTGACGTGACGTTGGTACTGCTGTTGGATTTCACTTCTCTTTTGGGCATGGTTCCAGTGGTTTGTTAAAGCTAATGCTATACTAACAAATGTTGGGGCCGAGATGTCTACTGTAATCCACTATTCTATTGTTCTCCATGGGTAAGGCCTATATGCAGTTTCAAAAGACTGATTTGAGTTTTCAACAAAGTCTCAGTCCACCATTTGGGACATTCTTGGTTTTACGACTGGTCAGCATTCCATAGGGTCAGTGAATCTCATTGGCCGTTCTCTGTTTTATGGCCTTGCCCCTGAAAACACTATAAAACCAGAGGACAGACGTTTCTCGCTCACTTCCATTTTTCTTTCTCTTCCTATTTTTGCTCTTTGTGTTTTTCTTCTTGTTCCTCTCCTTCGGGGGCAAAACGTGTTATCAGCTCACAGTAAGAGGCAAGGGTTCTGGGCAGGGTTAGGTTAAGGTTCTGTGTTTTATAAACTTTCCTTTGTGTTGAACGTGTTGGATTGTGCACTCACACGTTCGTATGGATTTGTTTACTATTGTTAACTGTTTGTATTTGTTTACACGTTATTAATTCCCTTCGCTGAAAGTAGAGCTCACCGCTCACCCTGCAGTGACGTGTCTTCTCCCGCTGTGAGCGCGTAGACAGATCACGTGGTGAGAGAATGTCGGCATGAACGTTAAGATTCACAGACTGGCCTGGCTTTGCCTGTGTCAAGTCTGTGTGGTTTAAACTGACATAAACTCTCACGTACGCGATCCTTTTGTTTCATTCACTGAACACACTGTGCTTTGAAACACACTTTTGGTCTGCCGCTATTCAAGCACGATTCTCACTCTCTCTCTTTCTCACTCACTCTCTCTCTTTCTCACTCACTCACTCTCTCTCTTTCTCACTCACTCACTCACTCTCTTTCATTCATGAACGAGAGTCTCCTCATAGGCGCCATCTTGTGTCGAACACGTGTCTCTGCAGCCATGCTATCACATGTTCGACCCAAGATCTGCGGCCTCGTGTTAATGTGTTTCTGGCGCCATCTTTGGTGGAAGCGTGCGTCTACAGTCACTGCTACTGCGCATGCCTTCTCTGCTTTAGTGTCGGAAGTGGGAGTGGCTTTGCTCGGCCAACCGCGTCACTCCCATGTCTTATCTTTGTCTCATGTTACACTCACACACACACACACACACACATATTGGTGTTTATGTTGTATATAGCCTGTGTTGTTGTAGCTTAGCAAGTGATATTTGTTGATTCAACCAATAGATTTTCTTACTACATTAATGTTCACTTTTAGTGAACATGATTGTTTAATTGATTTCAATGTTTGATTTAATAAATTGTTACTTTTATTAACCTGAAGGAATGCTCTGTGTCTTTTGTACATGAATACAGTGACAAATGGGAGTTGAGAGGGTCTGTGCTCGGATTCATACCTTCAATACTGTTAAATTGGGATATCTTTGATATCGTAGTCAATTACAGTGATTATTTAAGACTGATTTTAAAGGCATAGATTGATTGTCTTTTCCCTGTTTTCAGGGTGGTGCCCCGTTCTAGAATGAATTAACATTTAATTCATTTTTCAAAATGTTTAATTAAAATATTTTATTATCCTCTCTATCCTCACAGAGTAGCCACAGCAGTCATAATAGTTGGTTTAGTTGCCGTTTTTGACGTGGTACAACTTATAGTTTGGGAGCTCACCGCACTCCAACCGCCCAGGTCGCCATCTTGAGCCAACCGAGGACGCTCCTGTTTGTTTGTAAACAGTCACAGCTGTGACATCATCAACAACACTCATTCTCATTGGCTACATGTGAACGTGTCAGAGGAGAAAGTGAAAAACATCAAGTTCAGTCAGAAAAGGTCAAAGCTGCGACTGACGTGAAAACTACAGCGACTGAAACACTTTAGAAAACAAAAAACACGTCAGCTGTGAAAAGATCCTGATTCTACATCTGAGGGAAGAAAAAGTGGAAACATGGAACAACCATCACTGATTCAACTCATGTGACAACATGAATGACTTTCAGTTGTGGATGAAACATCTGACATTTACAACAGTAACAGAGAGTCAGTGAACTCACCCCAGAGTCTCCAGTCTACAATGTGGACTCTCCAGTCCAGAACACAGCAGCTTCACTCCTGAATCCTGCAGCTGGTTCCACCTCAGGTTCAGTTTTCTCAGGTGTGAGGGGTTGGACTTCAGAGCTGAGACCAGAGAAGAACAGCTGATCTCTGTCAATCTGCAGTCACTCAACCTGAATAAAGAATAAAACATGAGACTTTAGACCAGGGGTTCTCAACCTTTTGCAAGCTGGGCCGAAAGCTGGTTCATTGCAGTTACATCCCAATAGAAAGTTGAAGCCGCTTCCATTTTCAAAGATATTATATGGTATAAAATTCCATAGCGATTCCGGACATTCCAAACATTTCTGAAGCCATTTGATCTTAAAGGTGCAATTCAAACGGATCAAATCTAAGACGCCCAATCCTCCTTCTGCTCTCTCTAAAGTGAGAATTTCTTTTTTGAGGCAATGTCTCCTATGTTTCCACACAAATGTAATACATAAATGATTGATTTCTGTGCAGAACATATCACTAACAAAAAGTGACAAAGCAGGATAAACTAATCTTGATACACCTTCAGCTTTTGACAATAACACTCTAGCAAAGATTGAAAGGTCTCTCTGAAGCCATCAATTCAAAATTGTCTTAGTTTTCTTCATTTTGGGAAGAAAATGTAGCTGTTGTCTGAGAGTCATGTCCTTGGAAATGTGAACACCAAGATATTTAACACACTGTTTGACAGGAATATCAAACATAAGTTTCTCTTCAGTCTCATAGAAACATTAAAGTTGACTTTTGTTGAGATGAAGTTTAAGACCCGAAGCTTCTGAAAATGCACCAGTTGCACGTAATGCACTTTGTATTTGCCCTTTATCCCTTAGAAACAATAGTGTATCATGGGCTAGCTGTGTCATTTTGATCTGTCTGTTAAAGATGGTCAAACCATGAATATCGGGGCTATGTGAGATATTTAACAACAAAACTTCAGCCACAATCAAAAATAAAAAACAAGAAATAGGACATCCTTGGCGTACACCTCTTGAAATTGGAAACCTTTTGGAAATGCTGGGATATAAAATGACAGAGCTGTTTATATCTTTATAAAACATTATTATATTATTAATAAAATGATCCCCAAAACCAAAAATGTGCAGGGCCTGTATCATGAAAGAATGTTCAATTGAATCAAATGCCTTATAAAAGTCGAGGAATACAAGTAGTGCATGTGACTTTATGTGGTTCCAATAGTCAATTCAATCTAATACTAACCTGACATTAGAGCTAATGTGACGTTTGGCCATAAAAGCATTTTGGTTTTCGCTTATTATCTCTTCTAGATCTTTCTTCAAACGTTTAGCATAGACCTGTGAGATCATTTTATAGTCTATATTTCAAAGAGAAATGGGCCTCCAATTTTCCATTATTAAAGGATTTGTTTCAGGTTTAGGAATAAGGGTTATCAGACCTTGTTTCATGGTTGTCGTCATGTCCTTTCTATCAATACATTCTTTAAACATGAGCAGTAGATGGTCCTTAATTAAAGCCCAAAAGCATAAATCAAATTCTACTGAGAGACCATCACTTCCAGGTGATTTTCTTAAATTCATTGAGTTCATATTGCTTCAGTCATTTCTGAGGATGAGAGCTCTCTGTCACAGCTGTCTTTGAAATGTCCAGAAATCAGAGGAGTAAACTTTCTTATATGCTCCATAAATGCACTGCTCTTGAAGTGATTCAATTCACATGTATATCATTTGCAATAACTTGCAATATTATTGTGGTCTATGCTGATGGTACCATTTATATTTAGGGATGTAATATTATTTATTTTCCTATTTGGCTTTTCTAAACCAAAAAAAGAACTCGTATTTCTTTCCCCTTCCTCTAACCACTTAGCCCTGGACCTTATGAAGGCACCTTGGCCAAATTCATATACATTCTTTCAAGCTCTTCACTAAGATTCTTAAGCAATTTTTATTCATCCTCAGATAAATCATGCCTAGACATTCATTTGTGCAACTGGCTCATTAAAGATCTTCTTTGCTAGTACGTATTTCTTTTATTTGTTTGCTACACTGTATTGCAACTTCTCTCACTTTAAATTTAAAGAATTCCCATTTTTGGATTGGACTCATATCTTTTTCACTAAAAATGTCTTTTGCAAGCAATTCTACACTTTTTTTAAAAAATGTTTTGTCCTCCAATATATTATTATTTAATTTCCAATAGCCTCTGATGTTTGATTTTTCTTTAGAGCCCTTTAATCTAAGACTTGTCTTTTGATGATCAGACAGCGGAGCATGACAATGAGAAACATCTGAAATGAAATGTAGTCCATGTGATGACAGTAACCATAGATCAATTCTAGACTGTAAGCTTCTGCTAGAATTGGTCCACGTATAATCTTTGACACTGGGGTTCATAAATCTCCAAGCATCTGAAAGCAGAAGGTGATCACACAGAAATGAGGTAGATTTGAAACCAAGTCAAGCTGTAGATCTAGGAGGCCATCGATCCATTTCATCATCAGGGGCATCATTGAAGTCTCCACCAATGATAAAAACACATTCTTTGTATTTTCCTTTGCAGAGAGATTAGAAAACATATCTTTTGCTTGAATTGTCCTGTTTGGACCATAAACAAATAATAACCAGAAGGTTGTCCACCTTTAAGACCAATATAATCCATAGACCATCATCTGAGAAAGCAGAATCCAGCACATCACCATTAAATCTATTCAAAAGAACTGCGACTCCAGCTGAATTATTTGAGCCATGAGAAAAAAAAAAACTGTGTCCCCCCACTGAGACTTCTAAAATCTTTCATCATCTCTAGATGAATGAGTTTCTTGCAAAAAAACTATATTTGCATTACAACGCCTGCTTAAGAGAAAAACTGCCTTCCTTTTTGTATTATCCCGTAGTCCCCTTACATTAATAGAGCACAAACTTAGTGCATCAAACTTAAATTGAGTCATACAAGAAAATGAACTCAATAAAAACATAAACAGAATTGGCTAATGTCTGAGGTAAATGAACACTTAGAAACTTGAAGAAAGAATAAAATAGGTACTTACAAACAGTAAAGCTCAACTATAAGTACCATTTATACATTCATGAATTTTAAACCAACAGTATTATTAAATGTAATGAAGTGCTCCTGTGACTTATTTAACATAACCCTTAAAGTCCAGAACCCATTGTAACCTTAACAAGTCACCTTTCTTCCTTCAATATAGGCTTCTGGACCACGAACACCAGCACGTTTCCCTTGCTTTCTGGCAGCTTCCACAAGCGGCCAGAGCTTGTTTCTTTCCATCTTGTCGGTTTGTGTCAAATCTTCCTTAACCAGTAGTTTCTTCTCCTTGAGAATCTCAGTGCCACGTGAAATCTTCCAGACTTTGTTTCCAAAGGATCTCATTGTGAACTGCACGATGACAGGTCGTGCTGCATTATCCCGGGGAACTCCAACTCTATGCACTGTGTCAACGAGAAAGCCCAGCTTTTCTTTGTCTTCAGGTGCGAGCAGCGCCAGCAACTTGATGATCTCCCCTCTGATGTTCTCTGCAGGTGTCTCTCCTAATCCATACATGCGGAGATTCCAGCGCCTGCTGAAGCGCTCGCTATTTTCACTTCTCTGTTGCAGTTGTGATACTTGTCCTGACATTTCTTTAATGTGTTCTTTGTTATTTTCAACTTTCCATAATTCCATCCCTTTCAACTGCTCGCAGACTGTCGTAATGGCTTCAGAGTTTCTGGAGATGTTTTGCTCGTGCGCAGTGAAGCGTTTTGTTAACTCCACCACTGCATTCATGATTTCAGCGTTGGAAACATCGTCAGCATCACCTCCGCCTTTTTGACGCTGTTTCTTTGGGTCCGGGCCTTTACTCGGCGTAACTGGTAGCGGTGTGAACAAAGCGTCCAAACCTTCAACTTCATGTTGAAGTAGTGACGTGACGTTGGTACTGCTGTTGGATTTCACTTCTCTTTTGGGCATGGTTCCAGTGGTTTGTTAAAGCTAATGCTATACTAACAAATGTTGGGGCCGAGATGTCTACTGTAATCCACTATTCTATTGTTCTCCATGGGTAAGGCCTATATGCAGTTTCAAAAGCCTGATTTGAGTTTTCAACAAAGTCTCAGTCCACCATTTGGGACATTCTTGGTTTTACGACTGGTCAGCATTCCATAGGGTCAGTGAATCTCATTGGCCGTTCTCTGTTTTATGGCCTTGCCCCTGAAAACACTATAAAACCAGAGGACAGACGTTTCTCGCTCACTTCCATTTTTCTTTCTCTTCCTATTTTTGCTCTTTGTGTTTTTCTTCTTGTTCCTCTCCTTCGGGGGCAAAACGTGTTATCAGCTCACAGTAAGAGGCAAGGGTTCTGGGCAGGGTTAGGTTAAGGTTCTGTGTTTTATAAACTTTCCTTTGTGTTGAACGTGTTGGATTGTGCACTCACACGTTCGTATGGATTTGTTTACTATTGTTAACTGTTTGTATTTGTTTACACGTTATTAATTCCCTTCGCTGAAAGTAGAGCTCACCGCTCACCCTGCAGTGACGTGTCTTCTCCCGCTGTGAGCGCGTAGACAGATCACGTGGTGAGAGAATGTCGGCATGAACGTTAAGATTCACAGACTGGCCTGGCTTTGCCTGTGTCAAGTCTGTGTGGTTTAAACTGACATAAACTCTCACGTACGCGATCCTTTTGTTTCATTCACTGAACACACTGTGCTTTGAAACACACCTTTGGTCTGCCGCTATTCAAGCACGATTCTCACTCACTCACTCACTCTCTCTCTTTCTCACTCACTCTCTCTTTTCATCTACGGACTACATTATTCTGCCCGTAAAAAGAAAGTATTTACCTTGGTCAACTACATCTCAGGAACAGCAAAGCTAGCTATTTGGATCAGTCGCAGAAATAAGGTCAGAGGTCAGGGGTCAGAGGATGTAGTCAGAGTCTGTAGCAGCCTCCTATCTGCTCGACTAAGAGTAGAGTTTGGTTTCTACAGACTGACTGACAATATCCACACTTTCAGAGACATTTGGGCAGTGCATGGTGTTCTCTGCTCAGTCACAGATGACTCCTTAGTATTGAATATATGAGTCATTTTTTATTTATTTTTTTTATTATTTTTATGGGGTAAATTTTCCTCTGCTTAATAGTGTTCTATTGTAATTTGTGTTGAACTTATGTGTTATGTGTTGAAATAAATGTTCTTTTTAAAAATAAAAAATCTTTCTCACTCACTCACTCACTCTCTCTCTTTCTCACTCACTCTCTCTCTTTCTCACTCACTCACTCACTCTCTTCTCACTCACTCTTTCTCACTCACTCACTCTCTTCTCACTCACTCACTCACTCTCTTCTCACTCTCTTTCTCACTCACTCACTCTCTCTCTCTTCTCACTCACTCTCTCTCTTTCTCACTCACTCACTCTCTCTCTCACTCACTCACTCTCTCTCTTCTCACTCACTCACCCTCTCTCTTTCTCACTCACTCACTCTCTCTTTTTCATTCATGAATGAGAGTCTCCTCATAGGCGCCATCTTGTGTCGAACACGTGTCTCTGCAGCCATGCTATCACATGTTCGACCCAAGATCTGCGGCCTCGTGTTAATGTGTTTCTGGCGTCATCTTTGGTGGAAGCGTGCGTCTACAGTCACTGCTACTGCGCATGCCTTCTCTGCTTTGGTGTCGGAAGTGGGAGTGGCTTTGCTCGGCCAACCGCGTCACTCCCATGTCTTATCTTTGTCTCATGTTACACTCACACACACACACACACACACACATATTGGTGTTTATGTTGTATATAGCCTGTGTTGTTGTAGCTTAGCAAGTGATATTTGTTGATTCAACCAATAGATTTTCGTTCTACATTAATGTTCACTTTTAGTGAACATGATTGTTTAATTGATTTCAATGTTTGATTTAATAAATTGTTACTTTTATTAACCTGAAGGAATGCTCTGTGTCTTTTGTACATGAATACAGTGACAAATGGGGGTTGAGAGGGTCTGTGCTCGGATTCATACCTTCAATACTGTTAAATTGGGATATCTTTGATATCGTAGTCAATTACAGTGATTATTTAAGACTGATTTTAAAGGCATAGATTGATTGTCTTTTCCCTGTTTTCAGGGTGGTGCCCCGTTCTAGAATGAATTAACATTTAATTCATTTTTCAAAATGTTTAATTAAAATATTTTATTATCCTCTCTATCCTCACAGAGTAGCCACAGCAGTCATAATAGTTGGTTTAGTTGCCGTTTTTTGACGTGGTACAACTTATAGTTTGGGAGCTCACCGCACTCCAACCGCCCAGGTCGCCATCTTGAGCCAACTGAGGACGCTCCTGTTTGTTTGTAAACAGTCACAGCTGTGACATCATCAACAACACTCATTCTCATTGGCTACATGTGAACGTGTCAGAGGAGAAAGTGAAAAACATCAAGTTCAGTCAGAAAAGGTCAAAGCTGCGACTGACATGAAAACTACAGCGACTGAAACACTTTAGAAAACAAAAAACACGTCAGCTGTGAAAAGATCCTGATTCTACATCTGAGGGAAGAAAAAGTGGAAACATGGAACAACCATCACTGATTCAACTCATGTGACAACATGAATGACTTTCAGTTGTGGATGAAACATCTGACATTTACAACAGTAACAGAGAGTCAGTGAACTCACCCCAGAGTCTTCAGTCTACAATGTGGACTCTCCAGTCCAGAACACAGCAGCTTCACTCCTGAATCCTGCAGATGGTTCAGACTCAGGTCCAGGTCTCTCAGGTGTGAGGGGTTGGACTTCAGAGCTGAGACCAGAGAAGAACAGCTGATCTCTGTCAATCTGCAGTCACTCAACCTGAATAAAGAATAAAAGTGTTTTGTTCAGCAGGTGAATTTTAATGTGTGAGTCAAATATCAGCTGTGAGGATGAAAATGTATCTGAACATTTTCTACAGTGTATTTAGAAAGCATGAGTCATGTGACTGTGAGACACACGAGTGTGTGAAGGTTCAGTTCAAGTGAACGTGAAGAATAAAGACGTTTGACGCAAAGAAACAGCAGCAAAATGACAAAGAAGTCACAGGTGAATTTCAACACAGCCTCACTTTTCACATCAAGTTCAACTCAATGAAATGAATCAATGATAAGAAGCAGAAACAGGTGGAGTCTGTGTGCAGGCTGTACACTGAGAGGTTCAATACTGCCCTCTACACTTCAAAGTCCTGAATCACACTTCTTCCCAACATCTTTACAATTCTATATTTTACACTTGATTTGATTCTTTGATTCATCTGTGTTTAGTAAACCAGCTTAAAGGTGCATTACCACCACCTTTATTGCTGCAAAGAATTCTGGGACACGGTCGTCCGCCAAACATACACCAGATGACGAGTCATGTGACAGTTTGGACACGCCCACGTCACAGTGAAGATGAGAGGACGCTCCTGTTTGTTTGTAAACAGTCACAGCTGTGACATCATCAACAACACTCATTCTGATTGGCTACATGTGAACGTGTCAGAGGAGAAAGTGAAAAACATCAAGTTCAGTCAGAAAAGGTCAAAGCTGCGACTGACGTGAAAACTACAGCGACTGAAACACTTTAGAAAACAAAAAACACGTCAGCTGTGAAAAGATCCTGATTCTACATCTGAGGGAAGAAAAAGTGGAAACATGGAACAACCATCACTGATTCAACTCATGTGACAACATGAATGACTTTCAGTTGTGGATTAAACATCTGACATTTACAACAGTAACAGAGAGTCAGTGAACTCACCTCAGAGTCTCCAGTCTACAATGTGGACTCAGTCCAGAACACAGCAGCTTCACTCCTGAATCCTGCAGCTTGTTCTTACTCAGGTCTAGGTCTCTCAGGTGGGAGGAGTTGGACTTCAGAGCTGAGACCAGAGAAGAACAGCTGATCTCTGTCAAACTGCAGCCCCTCAACCTGAATAAAGAATAAAAGATGAGACTTTAGACAAAGTTGCTGCTTGAAACCAGTAGTATTGTTATTATTATTATTAATATGATACTATAATTAAAGTTGATATCAGTCTAATGTTTATGTCTCATTAATAGAACATCAATAACATTGTAGTTGTATAAAAATGTCATAAGTCCTGTTTAAACTTAGAAGCTGACACAACTGTTATATTTCTGCTCCTGGTCTCTCTCTTCTGTCTCTACCTCACCTCCCTCTTTCACTTTCTCTCCCCCTCCTCTCCTCTGTCCTCCATTTTGTCCTTTCACCACAACCGGTCGAGGCAGATGCTGCACATGTTTGAGTCTGGTTCTGTCACAGATTTTCTCTCCACTGCCCCCTAGTGTTTGTTCATTGTGTGAACTGTTGGTTTCTCTTGTCTTTCTGTCTTATCATGAACAGAGACTTGAGAGAATGTTGTGATTTGGTGTTTTTATTCAGTTCAAAACAAGAATCACAACCAGCTGACAAATCTTCACTTTCATCATTTAAAACATCTCCAGAAACGAACTGAGAAGAATAAGAAGAACTGACTTCTGTGTGTATTTGATAAACCAAACCATGAATCATCACTGACTGATGATGTTATTGATCATGTCTGAACTCACTCAGCCTTCCTGCAGTTCCTCACAGCTGGGATCAGTCTCTGTTTCCCCTGGTCTGATGTTCTGTACTTGCTCTGGTCCAACTCATCCAGAACCTCCTCAGACATCTGCAGCATGTAGGCCAGAGCTGAGCAGTGGATCACAGAGAGTCTCTGTCCTCTGTTCTTTGACTTCATGAACTCTTGGATCTCCTGATGCACTGATTGGTCGTTCATCTCTGTCAGACAGTGGAAGATGTTGATGCTTCTGTCAGGTGAGATGTTCTCTGTGTTCATCTTCTTCAGGTTCTCCATGACCCTCTGGATGATTTCTGGACTGTTCTGAGTCTGACCCAGCAGACCTCCTAAGAGTCTCTGGTTGGTTCCCAGACAGAGCCCATGAAGGAAGCGAACAAACAGGTCCAGGTGACCATTTTCACTTTGAAGGGATTTCTCCATGGCTGCGTTCAGGAACACATCCAGAGATAAGTCACTCTCAGCAACGGTTTCAAAAAATGAGGAGAGCTTGTCAATACAATGAGGTTTTCTCAGGAAGTTCTCCCGGACCTCTGTCTTCATGTCTTTATCTTCTTGTCTGAAGAAGTCCTGCAGTACCTCTGTCTTCCTGTTGGTGAAACAGTGGAACATGTAGACTGCAGCCAGAAACTCCTGAACGCTCAGATGAACAAAGCAGTAGACTGATTTTTGGAAGATCACGCTCTCTCTTCTGAAGATCTCTGTACAAACTCCTGAGTACACTGAGGCCTCTGTCACACTTAGACCACACCGCTCCAGGTCTTCTTGGTAGAACATGATGTCTCCTTTCTGCAGATGTTCAAAGGCCAGCCTCCCCAGCTTCAGAAGAAAGTCGCTGTCGGCCTTCATCAGCTCCTGTGGACTCGTCTCACGTCCTTTATCGTACTTGTTCTTCTTCCTCTTGGTCTGAACCAGCAGGAAGTGTGAGTACAGGTCTGTCAGGGTCTTGGGCAGCTCTCCTCTCTGCTCTGTGGTCAACATGTGCTCCAGAACTGTAGCACTGATCCAGCAGAAGACTGGGACTTGACACATGATGTGGAGGCTCCTGGACGTCTTGATGTGTGAGATGATTCTGCTGGACAGATCTGCAGTTCTGGATCTCTTCCTGAAGTACTCGTCCTTCTGGTCGTCAGTGAAGCCTCGTACTTCTGTTACCCTGGCAACACATGTAGGAGGGATCTGATTGGCCGCTGCAGGTCGAGAAGTTATCCAGATGAGAGCCGAGGGGAGCAGATTCCCCTGGATGAGGTTGGTCAGCAGCATGTTGACTGATGACCTGTGTGTGACGTCAGAAACCAGCGTCCTGCTGCTGAAGTCCAGTGAGAGTCTGCTTTCATCCAGGCCGTCAAAGATGAACAAAGGTTTACAGACAGCGAGCTCCTCTGCTCTGACCTTCTCTAATGTTGGATAGAAAACATGGAGCAGCGTGAGAAGACTGTGCTGCTGATCTCTGATCAGGTTCAGCTCCCTGAACGAGAGCACAATCAGCAGATTCATGTCCTGGTTTTCCAAACCCTCGGCCCAGTCCAGAGTGAACTTCTGCACCGAGAAGGTTTTTCCAACACCAGCGACGCCGTTGGTCAGGACGACTCTGATGCTCCCCTGCTGGTCAGGTAAGGCTTTAAAGATGTCGCAGCATTTGATGGAAGTGTCCTGGACCATCTTCTTCTTGGAGGTCGTCTCCAGCTGCATCACCTCGTGTTGAGTATTGACCTCTTCACTCTGTCCCTCTGTGATGTAGAGCTCAGTGAAGATCCTGTTCAGGAGGGTTCTACTTCCTGTTCCTTCAGTTCCTTCAGTTACATGTTCAAATCTGCTCCTCAGACTGATCTTGTGTTCATCTAGAACCTTCTGCAGAAGAACATCTGCTGAAAGACAAGAGACAAAGAAACTGAGTAGCTGAGGATTATTTTCATCAGCCACAGAAAAACTAAAAAAGTGTTTTAATAAAAAAACCCTGACAGTGTCACGTCTTTATGTGATATTGTTGTATTCTGAAAGACGGAATCATTCTAGAATAACTGTGATGACTGTGAAGGAAAGTGTATCATCTGCATAGAAAACAACAACAATAATAGAAAAGCTGGAAAATGAGTGCAAACAATCCTGTGTTGAACCTGTAGAGGGCAGCAGAGGATTAAACTGAATCACCTTCATTATCACTTTCATTAACATGAGGAACAGATTTCACCTTGAAACATTTTTCTCTTGTTCTTTCATTTTAAAAGTTTGTTGGTCTGTGTTTATGAAAGTGAAAGTGATGAAGAACAAATGTGAATGTTTGGTCTCATGCTCTTTACCTGGTCCTGGTCTGGGTCTCTGTCCACACTGGGGACAGCAGGAGTCTCCTGGTGGACCAGACTGGTCCCAGTATGAGGAGATGCAGTGTCTGCAGAACTGGTGACCGCAGCTGGTGGAGACTGGATCCTTCAGGACGTCCTGACACAGAGGACAGCGGGACGTCTGCTCGTCCACAGAAACAGCAAACTGGTCTCTGTGGAGACGTTTCTTTATCACTGACATGTCGGGACAGGTGGACATGTCTCTGTGGAGACATTTCTTTATCACTGACACGTCAGGGATAGGTGGACGTGTGTCTGTGGAGACATTTCTTTATCACTGACACGTCAGGGACAGGTGGA
>NW_025320899.1:17500-75210 GCF_019176455.1 Solea senegalensis | reverse complement strand
CATGACTGAAGACGCTTTAGGTCTAATTACATGACTGAAGATGCTTTAGGTTTGATTACATGACTGAAGACACTTTAGGTCTAATTACATGACTGAAGATGCTTTAGGTCTGATTACATGAATGAATCTTTTGATGATACTATGAACTGTAGATGATCAATCCCTAAATTATTTGTAATTATACATTGAGAAAGGTTTTTCTTTAACTAATGGACTATTTGCTGACACAGTTGTTCATAAGTGGTGAACCTCACCCCCTCCTTGTTTGTGAACGACTGATGGTCCTTTTATACCCAATCATGACACTCACCTGTTTCCACTTCACCTGTGGAATGTTCCAAACAGGTGTTCTTGAGCATTCCTTTAAATTTACCAGTCTTTTGTTGCCCCTGTCCTAACTTTTTTTGAAAGTGTTGCAGTCATCAAATTCGAACACTTAATATCTTCTTTGAAGTATATTCAATTGAATATAAGTCAAATGATTGGCAAATCACTGTATTTAGTTTTTATTCACACTTCACACAACATCTGAATCTCTTCCGTGAACTAAATCAACCACAGTGAGCACTCTCTATGCCAGATAACCACATTCATCACATGTAACAGATGTCTACAAGGTAAAAAACAACAACAAACTAACTAATAAATGACTTTGTCCCCTCCAAGGAGAAACTGTCTCATCCGTTGGACTTAACCTCCTACTGTAGATGCAACATAGAGCAAAATGATTGATCTTTGTAGAGGTAGAGGAATCTGACTTCAGTGGTTCTGGCGAAAACTACCACCACTCTTCAAAGCCACCTTACAGTGACGATGAGATGCCCCTCAAAAGCTCCAAGACTTCCATCCTCAGTGTATCTACAAAACCAATGTCAGAGACAGCCTGCCGCTCACCACCATTATCAAGTATGTATGAGTATGAGGTCCTAGAAGCATCATCATCATCAGTGTTTCCCATCTGGCACGCGATCGGCCCTCGGGCACGGCTGCTTGGAGAGCGGCGGAAACCTGATCTCCAACATCCGCTCGAAGTCTTTCTTAATCATCATTGTCTTAAGGGCCTGTTGTTTGCTGACCCCAAGTGTTTCTTCTATTTTTCTCCACGACCTCCGTTTGTCAAACAATACTTTCTTCTGAATTGCATCATTCGGCATATATGGGCTACGTATCTCAAGGACTGTACATGGCGAAGTTTTCAATTGGTTGTGATTGGGTCAGTGCATACAGGTTACTGTTCGAGATCTTAAACGCCCAATCTATTTCGCCATCGACAAGGGTTGCTGGGTCATTCTTGCGTGCATAGCCGCCAGCCATCATCTTACGTAGGAAACCATTCCACACAGTATTCAACTTGTGGAGCTCGTTGCTAGAAAGTTCCCATGCCTGTACACTATACAGTAGTCGGGACCGTACACACGCCATCATGCCCAAGGTCCTAGAAGCACCAAGCAACCACACATAGGTCATGCCATCCTTTTGAGCAACTGAAAGAATGATATCGGAAAGACACCAGAAATTAGTTAAAAACATGTAAGAAAAAAAATGGCAAATTATCTCATCAGATTAATATTTCTTTACTAACAACGTGGCAACCAATCATGACTGAATCTGAATCCAAAGCATTCAGATTTCATGTTTTGTTCATTACATTACATTACATGTCATTTAGCAGACGCTGACCAGAACCTAAAAAAACACTCAACTTATCAACTGATTTTCCTATATTCTGATCTATCTCTTATTTCTAGTTACTCCAAAAGTGTCCACAAGACCCTGGACAGATGAGGAGAGGAATGCAATCCTTAGAAGGATGGCAAAGTATATAACTGCCAGGAAAGTACCAGGAAAGAAAGACTCTCTGAGATGCATCGGTAAGGAGTCGGTAACGTAAAATACGGTTTTTAATGCCTAAATGACAGCTACGGTCAGAAAATTGTCGCTCCTGCTCCGATAACTTAATTAATGCAGAGATGCCGACAGGCGCCCACATGGCTCATTTACTGCAGTACCAGTTTGTGATAGCAGGAAAAAATAAGAGCATAATAAACCTTATCTAACTGAATAAACATTAATTGTATTAAGATAAAACAAAATATCAGTTATGATTAATTATTATAAATTAAAGCAAAATAGGTATTAACTAATTAAGCACAAAAAATGCAAACATAAGCCTTATATTTTCTATGGCTCTAACATTCCAGCCCCTAATTGTTCTGTGTTCCACAAACAATTACCTTTGGCATATTCTAAGAGCCATTTAACATAAAAAAACTTCAAAAAACAGAATATAGGCTGGTCTACTCATCACACCAGGAACTATTTTAAAGGCCACATAGACCGGAAGCTCCAATTAACGCTGCGTTTGTGTGTGTGTATCTGCGTCATTACCTCATTTATGAAACCCTAAAGTGTCAGAACAAACAGTTCAGCCACTGCTGAGAAAATAGTGTTGTACTGTTTTCCTGGGCTCTGCGAAACGGATCGGCACTTTCTTAATTTGATGTCGTCATCAGAAATCCTCACCACCGTAGCGCCTCCTGGTGCGGCACTAGTCTGGGCACATCCGGTTGCGTACATTCAACCGCAGAAGAAGAACTACTCTCGTTGTAGCTGCTGAGATGCAGAGCATCCACCGTGCCAGAAGGGGGAGCTGTGTATCTGAGAGCTGGCCTATCTATTATGTCACTTCCAGGTACCTGGCCAATCACAGGACAGTGGGAAAGCTCTCGTTGGCTGGCCAATCACAACACAGTCCATGTTCTGGGTTTTGGTCTGAAACAGCGCGGCTGACGAGAGCGTCAGTGAGGAGATATTTTGATCGGCTCGTTTGCAGCGATTAGGAGGTTTTTAATATAGTTAATATATGTAAGTAGACCTCCATAACTAACATATATGTGTGATACAAGCATTCGATGTCACCTTTGAGCAGCTGTATGCGTAAAACAAAAAGGGGGAGAGGAGTCAGAGGTTCAAGCACATAACTCACCGTTGGACATCAGCCTTTACCACTGACTCTTAAGTGACAATGTTGAAGGGGTGCTACATATCACTTTCAAGTAGCAAGCAGAGCTTGGTCACAGGCCGTAGAAGAACAGTTGTGCTGCATTTCACCTTCACATGACGAACATGTCCTCTGCCGTCTTTGATTGTCTGGAAGGATGTAAGAGCCTGCGTTTCTTGTGAAAATAGTCGAGTTTATTGTCAACAGCGGCATAAACAGATAAAGTCCGACTGAAATGTCTCAAAAGTCTCCAAAAACGCGCCGCCGTCACTCTGACGACTGGGCTGCTTCCACCGTGTTTCTCCCACCGTCTCCGCTCTGCTTATCTCTCTCTGGACCCAGCCTACTGCAAGAAGAGACCAGAACCAGGTTACAAGTGTGCTTATATAGCTGACTGATTACCTGATTCTGTCCAGCTGTCTGATCACCGGCTGAGCCACTCCTCCCTCTCCTCCAGCAGCCGCCGCTCTAACCATACCCCAGTGCCACAACGTCAGTCAGTCAGTCAGTCATCATCTACCGCTTTATCCTCCACCAGAGGGTCGCGGGGGGTGCTGTGCCAATTTCAGCTACATCGGGCGATAGGCGGGGTACACCCTGGACAGTTTGCCAGTCCATCGCAGGGCCACACACAACTAGAGACAAACAACCATTCACTCTCACACTCACTCCTATGGTCAATTTAGAGTGTCCAATTTACCTATCCCCACATTGCATGTTTTTGGACTGTGGGAGGAAGCCGGAGAACCCGGAGAGAACCCACGCACACACGGGGAGAACATGCAAACTCCATGCAGAAAGGCCCTTGTTCCAACCGGGGTTCGAACCCGGGTCTTCTCGCTGCAAGGCGTCATTTCTGTCAAATATACCAGGAGGTAGTGGGGTTATGGCCTTCATTAACAGCAGATGATTTGGGGTCAAAGCCTCCAGGTCATTTGGATCGTTTGAGACTCTGGTGATAGGGCGGCTATTTATAATCGCCTCAACCTCACAAAACAGAGTTTGCAGCCCCTCCTCATCAATTGTTTGCTGTTGCACAATGGAGTTGAGCACTTTCCTTATTGTCCTTATCTGCCGCTCCCATACTCCTCTGAAATGCGGCCGGTGGGTTGAACAGCCATGTGATGCCTTTACTTTGCAATGTGCCTTGAATCTTTGCGTTATTCAAAGCCTGTACTGCCTCCCGCAGCTCACGCTCCGTGCCCACAAAGTTTGTTTGAGCGCATCAGCCGGACCTGCCCTCTCCTAGCGATGAACCTTTTGTCGGTGTCCAAAGAACTTGCTACCTTGATGTGCACAGCTCTCACTGTCAAACAGGTAAAAACCACACCATACCTTTTGATCATGGTCCTACCTCTTTTTATCTCAAAAGGAGCGAAATAGCCCACGCTAACACTTGTAAATGGTGGCTCATTAGGTACAAGTCTGTCACTGGGAAGGTCTGCCATAACTTGACTTTCTCTTTTCCCACGCTGACGTTTGTAGGTAACACATTGTGACAGGACATCACAATGGATTACAAATTTAGCAGCAGTAAGCTCAAGTCGAGGTATAGTAACCGGTTTCAATGGCGTAACCCTGGCTTTGACAGTGATGAAGGTTGTTCTGATGATTTATGGAGACCATGTATGTGACTGTGCCATACCCTTTCTCGCTCGCGTCAGCAAAGTGATGGAGTTCAGCTGAAACAGTCTCACCAAAGTTACTCGGCTTAACACATCTATTCACTCCGAAACTGGCCAGATGATGTAAGCTTGTCACCCGCTGATGCCACTGTTGAGCTAGAGCCTCTGGCATGCTATCGTCCCATGCATGTTTGGTTCTGCATAGCTCCTGCATAATCTGCTTCACTGGAAGGATGAGTGGAGCCAAAATCCCAAGTGGATCATAAATAGTGCTCACCATTGAAAGCACTCCTCTCCTTGTCAGTGGTTTGTTCTGAACTGAGACTCTGAACTTTAGCATGTCAGACTCCATGCACCACTGAACCCCCAGAGCTCTTTCAATTCTCCAAGTCAAGCTCTTGAGCTCTTTAGCCCTGTCATCCTCATGTACAGAAGCAAGCACTGCTTTACTGTTGGAAATCCACTTTGTGAGACGAAAACCTCCAGCAGCACATAAATGCCGGAGCTCTTGAATGAGAGCAACTGCCTGTTTCTCGCTGCCAATCGACTTAAGGCAATCGTCCACGTAAAAATTCCTTAAGAGAGTGTTTGTTGCCTCCGAGCTGAATGGTTGTCCTCAGCACACTTTTGTAGTGCAAAACTCGCACAGCTGGGTGATGAGGTTGCGCCGAATAAGTGAACAACCACCCGGTATTCTTTCAGCTCTGGACTGAGGTCTCCTTGAGGCTACCATAAAAACCTCAGCATGTCAGTGTCTTCAGCCGGTACCCTAACCTGACAAAACATGCCTTCAATATCGGACATGAAAGCAACTGACTCCTGCCTGAACCTCATCAGCACACCAATAAGGGAACTAGTAAGGTCTGGCCCTTGCAACAGCTGAGTGTTTAAGGATGTACCTTGATACACAACAGCACAGTCGAACACCACCCTTAACTTGTGCTTTGTTGGGTGGTAGACCCCATGATGCGGTATGTACCATATCCTGTTGCCATCTTTGCAGATTTCTCTCATCGGAACTTCCTCAGCGTAGCAAACACCTGATTTCTCGATAATTTCCGTTTTAGGCCTTCTGCCCTCTGCACTGCAACGTTCTCCTTTTTTACAGGAATTTCAGCTTGTGAGAAGACTTGTGGAAGCTTCAGAAAGTTGTTCTCATCTAAAGCACTGACCTCAAGCCCAAAGACAATATGTGTACTGATTATCTCCTCTTTTCCCATGGTGTGGAGCAAAATGTTGGCCTTTTTTCCTGTTACCTTTAGGTCCCTCATCAACTCCTCTGAGCAGAAAGTTGCAGTACTGTCTGGGTCTAAGAATGCATATGACTCAACGCTTCTGTTGCTCCTCAAACTGGAACTATTGAGAGTGAACAGGCCGATTCCCCGGCCCCAGTGCAACCACAAGTTTCACTATCTGCTGTAGGGGAGGAATTGGAGACTGATGACTCAGCATTCCTGCTTTCGCCAGCAGAAGGAGCTGACTCACCTTTGTTGAAGTGTAAGATGGTGGGGTGCTTCTGAGAACATGTGTGTCATGTAAGTCTTTGTTGACAGCCTTTGCTTAAGTGACCCTGTGAAAGGCATCCAAAGCACACACCTTTGGATTTAAGGAAATCCAGCTTTTCCTTGTGAGGCTTTTGTTTGATGAGCTTGCAAATATCCAGGTTATGTCCAGCTTTGTGACAAAAAAGACATTGTTTTCCAGGTTTGTAAGCACCATTTTCCCTATTTCCTTCGCTGTGTGCCTTGGAACAGGGGTTACATCTGTTGCAAAAGTGTCTTTCCTTTCCTTGAATCTTGGAGGACCCTTTTCTCCTGCTTTTAGCTTGTTTCCTTGGCTTGATGACATGGGCTGTAGTAAATTGCCAAACAATGGATGAGAAGTGATTCTTGCCTGCTTGTCCACATACTGTAGCTGACTAAATCAGTGAACCTGGCTCTCAATCTTGTCCTTTCCTGCATGTCACAAGCAACTCCCCTCACCTTTCTCTTAACTTGAAGGGAAGCTTAGAAATGACAATCCTCATATTAGTAGGGCTATCCATTTCTTCAATGTACTCCATGCTGTTAGCTGTATTAACTGTCTCTGTGAGTGCTTCTCCATCATCTGACCTAATTACAGGCCATTTCAGTGCTTTTTCAATGTAGGCGGAGGCAATAGTATACTCATTACCAAAGTGTTTGTTCAAAAGCTTCTTGGCTTCTACATAGCCTCTGTCATGATGCATATGTGAACAGCTGCGCACTAGGGTCTTTGGTCTGCCACGAGTGAACTGCTGAAAGAAATGCAGCCTATCCCTGTTGCTGTCCGTCCTATCCTCGATCCCATGCTCAAACGCTTTCATGAAAAAACCAAACTCCAAAGGGTCTCCATTAAAAACTGGGATATCCATCTGTGAGAGAGTGGACACCTTTTGTTGCTTCACCTAATGCTCCGTAATGTTATTTTGTTGGTGCATGACGCTCAGCAAATCTTGAATATTGGTTGACCTGTTCTGTCCTGTGCTGGGCTGAGCCCTGACATTAGCATTTGGCTGATGGAGTCTGCTGCGTCCTTGTGAGTTGATTGGAAGCCTTGATCTCTGTGTCACATCTGATGCACTTAATACATACGAATCTCCACAGTCTGACTGTACGGCTCTGAAGCCGCCCTCACTACCCCCCTGCAGCATTAAAGTAGGCAGCCATACCGTCTTTAGGTTCAGCAAAAGTGTTACGAGGTGGCCCGTTTACAGTTAGCACCTCCAGTTTTGCATTTGCAGCAGCGTTGGCTGTTCTCAACTCGAATTCCTGTTTTCTTGCTTTAAGCTGAGCCTCTTCTCTCTCAAATTGCTGCAACTCCTTTAGTGACTCTGGACGTGCTAACAGAGCAGCCCTTTCAGCTTCTACTTTAAGCCTTGTAGAAGATGCTGTAGAAGACACAACCGAAACAGATCCACTTGCTTGCTTTTTCCAACCTGATGTCACTGTCTTCAGGCTCGATTTTGTCATCAACTCTCTCAGCCTCATCATCTGGATGTTTCACTCTTTCTAGCCAACTTTCCACTTTTTCCACAAAATTCTTCAAGACAATGGCTTGGTTTCTGATCATGAAGGATCTCTTCCTCTTTCAAATAGTTTTTAACTGCATCATTTGCGTCACAGAACTTCATATACATGTCTGTGAAATCAGCTGCTATTTTCACATTCACTTCTTTAAAATTGCCATTAGAGCTTCAATTTCCTTCAACTTCTTATTTAGATCGTTCAACATAGCTTTCCTTGTTCCTTTAAGCTGTTTGAGCTTCTCTTCAAATGCTTTGGCAGTTGGTTTTGATACCCTCTTAGTGTCAATCGGCTCCATATTAATTACTTTGTCACAAACTCTTCAATGTAATTAATCCTTATGATTTAAACTGCTCCAATAGCTCTTCAATCACTTAGCTGACATGTTCACGGAGTATTTTTCTTCTTATAGAAAACACATGAGCTCCGTTAAATGCAAGAGATGCTTACTTTTTATATGATTGGCCATCCAAAGTCCGTGGGGAGTCCTTACTTGAATCCCGTCACGTATCCGAGCCGCGCGCACCAAATCCTCCTCGCGAGTCGCGGTAAAAACTTTTTGTATGTCGGTGAAATACGGTCGCTGACTAAATACGGTGACCGCTGGCCGCAGTCTGATGTGAAGTGCTGACTTTATCCGGCACATTAGCTTCATATATAAAATCCTCTGTAAAACACTGTGCTCCACTGTGCAGCCACCAACAGCACACTTGTCCCTCCGCGTTGACATAATACCGCTCTTCCTCCCTCGCCTGCACTCTCGCAGGGACAAGGTGGAGCTAAGGTGGAGCTCACGAAGTAAACTTACTGGTGGGGCGGTAACATTCGCGGTGAAATGCGCATGCTGCCGTCATAAGCGCAGGGAATTCAACATCGCGTGTTTTATCGCCAATACTTACACTAAGGGGGACCACGAAAACATGACTGAGTATTCTTTTTCCACACTTTGGCGACTGGTAGGGCCTCCAGAGTCCCAAATATAAGTATTGAAATGGTTCAGTGCTACCTGATGCTGAAACATGTTTTTGTCAAAATGTCATAAGAAAATAATAATTATCTATTGTATGATGATAATGGGGGCGGGACTAGATAAGCTTTTGCTTCTCCCACTTTCCCTTTCGGTTATGTGTATTGTGTGAACTACATTACGATGATGTGTGATGAGTGATCAAAATGTCATGACCGAAATAAACATATAAATAAATCTCGACAAGATTGAGTTACTTTTTCTCCCAGGAAAGGGTTCTCCCACCACAGATCTGACCATCACCCTCTACGACTCTGTGGTAGCTCCTTCTCATACCACAAGGAACCTTGGTGTGACACTTGATGACCATCTCTCCCTCACTGCCAACATTACTGCAACAGCTGGATCTTGCAGATACATGTTCCATCAGAAGGATACGGCCTCTTCTAACCCAGAAGGCGACACAGGTTCTGGTCCAGGCTCTTGTCATCTCACGCTTGGATTACTGCAACTCCCTCCTGGCTGGTCTTCCTGCATGCGCCATACGACCTCTGCAACTCATCCAGAATGCAGCAGCTCGACTGGTCTTCAACTTACCAAAATTCTCCCACACTACACCCCTCCTCCGCTCCCTTCACTGGCTTCCTGTAGCTGCTCGCATCCGCTTCAAGACTCTAGTGCTTGCGTTCCATGCTACAAACGGATCCGGTCCAGCCTACATCCAGGACATGATCAAAACCTACACCCCAGCCTGCCCACTTCGCTCTGCATCGGCTGCCCCCTCACTGAGAGGATCACAGAGGCATTCACAGAACTCGAGACTGTTCACTGTCCTAGCTCCCAAATGGTGGAACGATCTCCCCATCGACATCCAGACAGCTGAAAGCCTCCACTTCTTCCACCGCCGACTAAAAACACATTTCCTCCGACTCTGCCTCGACTAAGACGACGACGACAAAAAAAAAAACTTGCTTATACATAACACTTATGACTAGCACTTCATAGTTTGGCTTACTTGAAGCTCTTACTTACTTCTAACTCTTGTTTGTACCCAAATGTTTAAATGCACTTATTGTAAGTCGCTTTGGATAAAAGCGACTGCTAAATGACATTTAATGTAAAAATGTAATGTATAGCTTCAACACACAGTGGAGAGATTGCAGGTTGCAGAGACTGGTCTGCCATAGTTCTAGCCTGCTTGATGGAATACCCCCCTGAGCATGAACCAACAGGCCATCATATCAGAACAATATCTAATTCCATCAACATAGACTGATGAAGAACTGAAACAATAATGTCTTATGTCTTCAGTTGTCCAATTTTCCCATCCTTCAGCACGCTTCCTACAGCATTTAAGTGTGTGTCAGTGTTGTTTGTGTGTGTTGTACGTGTGTGTCTGCGTTGTACGTGTGTCTGTTCATCTGCTTGCTTTACAGAAAATATAAAGGTTTTCCCCACACGTCAGAAATTGTTTTACTATCACAGATAAACTCACAATACTTACTCTTCCACAGCTTCCTCACACCACAGGGATCTGTAAAAATAGAAAACGAGAACATGTTTAGTTCAACAACTCAGCTCAACAACGTCACTGTTAAATACAATAAGCCATTAGAAGCGAAACGACGCCGATGTTACAGAGAAAACTGACATGTTAACGAGCGTGTGTGTGAGAGTGTGTGAGAGGGAAAAAGAGCGGCCAAGGACGGGTCAAGCGGATCAACGCGCTGCAAGCAGCTCGTGGTGTTCGCAACGTAACCTCCTCCATAGCGCCTGCTACACTTCTTTACCCAGACAGCGGTAGAATCGCTTTTCTATTGCGTAAAATCACGGTTATAGAAATTATACAGTCGCGCACACTTGCCAGTATGTGAGCCGTCCTCAGACTGAGGACACGAAGCGAACATTAACATTCAGCTGACTCTTCTTTGAGTTAACATTAGCTAGTGTTAGCAATAAATACTATTAACATGATGCACACGTTCAAAAAAAATATATAAATAAATACAAATTAATTAAAATGTGAAAGTAGTTGAAGAGTTGATGGATGAAAGGAACTTGGTATGTATTAATGATGGGAGAGTAACGAGGGTGAACACAGCTACAGGTTATGAGTCAGCATTAGATGTAACACTAGTGTCAAGTGTCATTGCGGGCGTTAGTAGTTGGGAATTCTGTGCGGACTCGACTGTAGGAAGTGACCACTACCCAGTGACATGTTCGGTAGGAGAGAGAATGGAAGTAAGTGCGAGTGGACAAATCCCAAAGTGGGTATACGCTAAGGCAAAATGAGATCTGTTTCAGGAGTTGAGTGAGGAAGAACTGACAAGAGTGGATGTTTCAGGAGATATAGAGGAGATAAATGAGAACATAACCTCAGGAATTTTAAGGCCAGCAGAGGGAGCCATCCCCCAGAGTAAGAGCAAGATAAATAGGAAACTGGTACCGTGGTGGACAGAAGAATGTCATCAAGCTGTTAAAAAAAGAAACAGAGAATTTAAACAACTCAAAAGAACCCATCGTGTGCAGCAGCTAGTCCAATATAAGAAGGCACAGACAGTAGTGAAAAAAACAATATTTTCTTATAACAGAAAGATTAACATATGATCTTGAAAAACCAGAAATGCTGGCAAATGATCAAAGTGGTTTTAGAAAAGGAAGAAACACAATGGATGCAGTGATAAGGCTAGAGACAGAGATAAGAAAGGCACAGGCAAATAAAGAAGCAATAGTGGCAGTGTTTTTTGATATTGAGAAAGCATATGATATGATGTGGAAGGAAGGATTATTAATAAAGCTGTGCAAGATGGGTATAAGAGGAAGGGTGTACAACTGGATTAAGTAGAGAATGGGACCCCTCAAGGGAGTGTGATTAGCCCTTTACTCTTTACACTAATGATCAATGACGTGTTCTCAAAAGTACCAGAGGAGATAGTTAGGTCAGTCTTTGTGGATGATGGGGCCTTGTGGAAAAGAGGAAGGAATGTGGCATATGTTGTGGGCAAAGTACAAGGGGCTATTGATGAGGTGGTGGAGTGGGGCTATGACTGGGGATGCCAGTTCTCAGTGGAAAAAAACCTAGACAGTGTATTTTAGCAGGAAACCAAGAGAGGAAGGAATGAAACTGAAAATGTAAGGGAATGAGCTGCAAAGAGTTGGAACATTTACATTTGTGGGTGTAGTGTTTGACTCACAGTTAACATGGACAGGGCATATTGGTAGAATAGAAGAGAAATGCAAAAAAGTGATCAATGTGTTGCGATGTTTGACAGGTAGGAGTTGGGGAGCTAGTGTATGTGGCTTTAATACCATCAGTGTTTGATTATGGCAGCATTGCCTATGGGTCAGCTGCTAGATCAAGGCTTAAGAAGCTGGATGTGATTCAGGCTCTGAGAGTCTGTAGTGGGGCTGTTAAGACAACGCCAGTACCTGCGTTACAGGTAGAGATGGGAGAGGTGCCTCTGGGGCTGAGAAGGAAGCAGTTGATGGGAAATTACTGGGCGAATTTGAAGGGACACAATGATTCTCACCCGATGAAAGTGGTACTGCACGAGTGCTGGGAGAATGGGAAGAGTCAGAGGGAAAATCAGAGGGAGAGTAGGAAAGGAATTGTCAAATGAACTGGGAGTCTTAGCGGTGAGAATAAGCTCCACAATATTCTGTAGTCCAGCAACACCATTATGGATGCTTGAGGGCCCGAAAATAGACTGGCATCTGTTAGAAATGAAAAGAAAAAGGAAAGGGTCAAATAGATTTGGTTGGTGCGTTTGAACGTCATGTAATGGGAGAGTATGGAGACTTTGTGCTGATATACACAGATGGGGCTAGGGAACCTGAAACAGGAGTGACAGAATTTGGGGTGGCTGTGCCAGAGAGGGGGATTGGACTAAGTGGGAGAGCATCGAATATGTTGGGGGTCTACACGGTGGTGATGCTGGCAGTGTTGGTAGCTCTAAGATGGGTGGAAGAGGCCAGACACAACAGGCTACTGATTTGCTCAGATTCCTCGTCAGTTCTGTGGAGCATGAATTAATTTCATTCTAATAGCCGACAGGACATGTTGTATGAAATATTGCAGTCAGTTACTAGAGTAATGAACAGAGGACGTCAGGTTGGATTTATGTGGGTACCAGCGCATGTAGGAGTGAGGGGGAATGAGAGGGCAGATAAATTGGCAAAGAGTGCATTAAGGAAAGAAAGAGTGGAAATGGAAGTGAGTGTTAGTAAGGCTGATGTTAAGAGTGTCATCTGGGGGAAAACAACCACATGTGGCAAGAGAGGTGGGATAGAGAGGGTAGAGGGAGGCATTTATATCAAATACAGAACAGTGTTAGGGTCAATAGGGTAGGTATGGGACACAGGAGAGAGGAGGTTGTGATAACTGAATAAATCACTTAAATTGGCAGGGAAACATCAGACATGACTGAGTGAGAGGTGTCAGGAAGAGGAGGAATCTGTGGAACATGTACTTTTGAGGTGTAGGGCATATGGGGCAAATACAGAGGTGATGAAAAATAATCTAAGGAAATTAGGGGATCAAGAATTTGAAGGGAGTAATGGAAACGAGTGAGAAATGTTAACAGGATGATTATGTAGGAGCAGCAAGTGTGCACCCTTGACGGTACAAATGTTGCTGGAAACTGGCAAAACAGGTTCATTAAGGAGACAATCCATGAAAACCACGTCACCATAGTATCACGCAGGCTTGCTGTGATGACTCCGCCCACTTTGAGGAGGCGCTATGAAAACAACATGCTGATACTAAACTGAGTCGAGTCGATTAGAGTAAAGTTGAGATCAGAGCAGTTATTTGATCACATTCATCACATTTCCTTCAGATGAGACTTGAGAAAACTTTGGTCTGTGGTTTGTTTCCTGTTCAGCAGCAGAATCACTTTACAGACGTTCAGCAGCTTCATGACGATCATTTCCTGCTTTCACAAGGTAACAAAACTAAACTCATCTCATCACACGTGACTTTGAGTGGACGTGATGTTTTTACTGTGAAGCTCATGAATCTCACGTCACTGACTCTTGTTCAGTGACTGAGGTTTTTACACAGAATGAATTGACCCTGTAGTGACACTGAGAGGCTTAAATGTCTGGTGTAATACTGCAAACTTGTCTTATTATGGGATGTGAACATGTCCTGGTTCCTCTGAACGTGAAGAAGGCCCAACCCTTTTGAAGCAGCTCTGCTGACACAGTATAAATGCTGACATCTGCTGGTTGACATGTGATATTACACACTGGAATCACGTGGATGCTCAGAACCCACGAGCTGAACTTCTGTATGGTCTTAATTCACTGAGTGATGGTTTGACATCAAACATATTTAAATGTAACATCTATAAACACAAACTCTTGTTAACGACCAGATGTTGTTTGGAGCTCAAACGTCACCTGGTTGTAACAAAAGACTTTTCTACAAGTTCACTGTGTTTGTTTTTGTAGAGAGAGTCGTGTTCCTTTGTCACAGCTAAAGAATCAATCATGGAGTTAAAGTGACAGCTACAGTGAAAAGTGGAATTTCCTGTTCAATAATTCCTAAGATATGAACTCGTTTTCTTTTACTTTGACCTTTGTCTGAAAAGTGGATCCTCTCTCAGCTAACTTGGCTAGTGCTGCTAACTGCAAAACAACCACTTCCCTGTTACAGATCCATCATGTTCTTATGAGTTAACTCCGCCTCCTCTGACTCACTCTGTCTCCATCAGCTGTTTAGTTTATTTCACATAGAAACAATATAAAAAAACACATAGACGATAACACATAAAAGTACATGTGACGTGCAGCAGAAACACGGATTGAAAAAGAAATGCACTGAAAATGAAAAAGTTGTGACTTTTTGTCGACGTGATGTTTTTATTGTGAAGCTCATGAATCTCACGTCACTGATTCTGTTGTTCAGCGACTAAAATGTTTGGAAATCACTGGTTTAGAGGACATTTGTGCTTTTGGCGAAAGAGAAGTTCTGCTGGACTCAAAGATCAGATAGTGACTGATCATTTTATGTTTCCGGTGAAAACAGATTACAGCCATTGTAGGTGAAACAAAAGGATCCAGAGGACGAGGTCATATTTTGATAAGATTTAAGAAACTAAAGTTAAATTAAACGTTTATTCTCAATCGTCACAATTAACGACATCTCTTCAAAGTCCAGATGTTTAACATACATATGTATCTATCTATTGGGCAGCTTCTTACCTGACCACCAGAGGGCGGGCTCTTCTGTTAAACCAGTGGACTCACCTGCAGTGAAGGGCTGTAAAGTGTGATGCAAACAGCGTCTTGAGTGAGTTGTGAGTCGAGCTGTGACGTTCACGAACGAGTCAAATCTTTTTAACGGCTCTTTGAAATGAACCAGTAACTGAGTGACTGACAGTCCATTATTAGCATAAACCAATGGGCTGTGCCGATTGTTCAGTCAGCCAATGAGGGTCATGTCGGCCAATTCTGTGGTTAAAAAAAGTCTTCTTGCTGACCGGCCCACATTAGGTCAATGTGGTCCACCCATGTTAGCAGAACTTGTAATGAGCGAGTTTTATTCTCCCAGCAGGTGGCGCTCTGCTATGAATCAGATCAAGGACAGTGAAGAGGAAGCTCCGCCCTCTAAAACCACTCTGTGTGAGGAACATGAGGGTCAGAGGTGAGATGAGGATCTCATGGATCATGTGACTCGTCTCCATGTCACAGCTCAGTGTTTTATTTACACATCATGTGTTTGTAGGAGGATCCATCAACAGAGACCAGACTCTGCCGGACCTGGACCTGGACCTGGACCCAGCTGTGTGTCCATGAAGAGTGACTGGTCCATGTATGAACCTTTGAACTTCAAACAAGAACAGAGGTCAGATGATAGAGGATGGAGGTCTTCACAGGTCAACAACTCAAATGATCCACCATGTAGCACCAGAGACACCTAATATTTGAGAATTCAGACCCAGACCCATGCAGACCCAAGACATTCTGGACCCAAGTCCCAAACAGACCCGTCCCCATTTAATCTCAGATCTGGACCCATGAAAAAATAGGAAATGTTGAATAATTGTGGAACAGTCCTGGCTCACGTGCTTGGGTTTGGGTAAAGTGATCTGACTGAAGATGTGGAAGTCTTAAATGTGTTAATCAGTGTAGTGTTTGACACCATCTGGGTCACACTCAACCATTTCTGACACAAACCTGTTTTTCTTGTGTCTCCTGATACTGTAGATCATTAATGAGATCAATCACAGCAGATGTTGTATTTACATGTCATGTCCTGTGTTTGTAGGAGGATCCGTCAACAGGGACCAGACTCTGCCAGACCTGGACCTAGACCCAGCTGTGTGTCCATGAAGAGTGACTGGTCTATAGGTCATATTATTAACTTCAAGGATGGACAAAAACACGGTGAACTGATGTAAGAATTTCACACATAGTAACACACACTTACATGATCCTCCACCAGGGGGAGCCTGTCTAGTCCAAAACATGTTGCATCCAGAAAAACACTCTTCTTCTCTTTGGTGGACCAATGTTGTTTTTCTGTCTCCACTAAACGTCTTCAGCCTGTCCTCGTCTCTGAATACGTTTCCAGCAGTAAATCTAGTCAGAGTCCGTGATTGGTCAGGGACTCATGGACAAGCCTCTCTGATTGTGTCTTTGAGACTTCACACATAACAAACACTAGAGACTGTCCTTCAGGGACTTTTGTCTTCAACCTGTCAAACTCATGTCATGTGAACTTGGCTGAAGAAGAATCGTAGGTGCAGCACATTGAAAACCTGGTAGAAACAAATGATTGTTTAGTAAATGACACTGAATCTTTTCTCCTCAGAGTTGATCAGCAGAGGACAGAGGTTCTCAGTGGTCAGTCTGTCCAGCAGCATGGAGCAGACCTGGACTCCATATTTAAGGTGTGTAAATGTACAAACATGACACTACTGTTAATACTGAAGCAGAGTCCTGGGGCCTCATGTATAAACCGTGCGTACGCACAAAAAGACGGCGTACGCTTGCTTTCACGCACAGACGGCATGTATAAAAATGTACTTGGCGTGGAAGTTTGCGCATCGCAGCGCAAACTCTCGAGCTGCCGTGAGAATTTGCCGAGAGCTCCGCAAACTCTTGTCAGGTGGAGACGCTGCAATATTAAGCTCTGAAACTTATCACAGTGTTTGAAAATAATATTATTAATGTGTCTACAGTGACAAACATGAATTTTCTGTGACAAACAATACTGATACACCACGTACGTTTGAACATATGTGGATAACATCAGAGAGGACACTGAAGACGAAACTGATCCTGTGAGCACACACACACACTACAGACCTGTGTGTGTGTGTGTGTGTGTGTGTGTGAGAGAGAGGAAGACTCACTTATTTACTTTGAGCAAATTACTGAAACTAATTTTCCACATTTAAATATTTTCTTTATGTAACACAGTGATGTAAACACAGCTGCTGACATGAACACATGAACACACGTCAGTCTATAATGTTTTAAACACAAAATAAAGTTACAGACTCATTTGTTGTAAGAAAACGGGACTTGAACGTTGAGTAGAACATTTTCTTTATCCCATTTTAATCCACACGATAACGAAATAACTACGAAAAAGTTATTCCGCCACCACTGCGCCTTTCATCGGAAGAGAAAGGCGCAGCATCCACAACACAATCAGTGACAGTAATGAATGGTTACATGGAGTAACTCTGTGAACGCAGTGTGCTTATTTTGTGCGTAATGTGTGTAGATGATGACGTGTGACACTTATAGATTGTTGAAATGATCTCTAAATTCAGCTCACATGGATCAGTCATGTCTAAACATACATGTTACACCAGAAACAAACATGCACAGGATCAACTATCAATGCACAGCCAGTTTTTTAAGCATCAATATTAATATGAGAGCAGTCGCTGTGACCCTGACATTTAGTTCCTTTGTGTTTATCACTAATTCCAAAAAAAACAACCAAAATAATCTATTTTTACAGATTTATACATCATAAATTGCACTTTCCTTCTTTTTCTTTTATTTCCCTCTTTCTTTGCTGCCACAGTTGTCCTTTTTCTTCAGGACAAAGGCGTTTTAGAGTCATCTGTATATTCATTTGTGGGTGGGCGTGGTGTGTTCCTCATTCATCTCCGCTCAGTTTCACGTTGGATGGGATGTATAAAGAAAAGGTGCGCAGGACTTGGCGTATGCACAGTTTTATAAATCTGAGATTTTCTTTGCGTACGTACTTTATAAATGTTGTGCGTACGTCGTCTTTTAGTATGAAAGCTGCGCACTCTTTTATACATGAGGCTCCTGGTCCTGACAGTCTGGATGCTGCTCTGTGGACCTGCAGGACTTCACTCTGTCACTGATCATCTGAGGTTAAACTTCACATGTTCTGTTCCAGCTGCTGGAGGAGAACATCATCTGCTTTGTGAAGAACGAGCTGAAGAAGATCCACAAGGTTCTGGATACAGATCACACAGAAGTCTCAGAGAGTCAGAGGGAGGATGAGGAGCAGAGGAGCAGCAGAGAGGCCTTTCTGAAGATCACAGGGGACTTCTTAAGGAGGATGAAGCAGGAGAAGCTAGCTGACAGTAAGAGGACTTTTAATGTGAAAGGAAGAACATCTTATTTTCTCAATGATCCACTCACTGATTTATTTTCTTGTGTTCTGTCAGAAATCAGAGCTTCAGCTTGTCGACGTGAACTCAAATCAAACCTGAAGAAGAAGTTCCAGTGTTTGTTTGAGGGTGTGGCTAAAGCAGGAAACTCCACCCTTCTGAATGAGATCTTCACAGAGCTCTACATCACAGAGGGAGGGACTGGAGAGGTCAATGAAGAACATGAGGTCAGACAGATTGAAAGAGCTTCCTGGAAACCAGATAGACCAGAAACATCCATCAGACAAGAAGACATCTTTAAAGCCTCAGCTGGAAGAGACGGACCAATCAGAAGAGTGATGACAAAGGGCGTGGCTGGCATTGGGAAAACAGTGTTAACACAGAAGTTCACTCTGGACTGGGCTGAAGACAAAAGCAACCAGGACGTACAGCTCATGTTTCCCTTCACCTTCAGAGAGCTGAATGTGCTGAAAGAATAGAAGTTCAGTTTGGTGGAACTCATCCATCACTTCTTCACTGAAACCAAAGAAGCAGGAATCTGCAGGTTTGAAGACTTTAAGGTGGTCTTCATCTTTGATGGTCTGGACGAGTGTCGACTTCCTCTGGACTTCCACAACAGTGAGATCCTGACTGACGTCACAGTGTCCACCTCAGTGGACGTGCTGCTGACAAACCTCATCAGGGGGAAACTGCTTCCCTCTGCTTGCCTCTGGATAACCACACGACCTGCAGCAGCCAATCAGATCCCTCCTGACTGTGTGGACATGGTGACAGAGGTCAGAGGGTTCACGGACCCACAGAAGGAGGACTACTTCAGGAAGAGGTTCAGAGATGAGGAGAAGGCCAGGAGGATCATCTCCCACATCCAGACATCACGAAGCCTCCACATCATGTGCCACATCCCAGTCTTCTGCTGGATCACTGCAACAGTTCTGAAGAACATGTTGAAAACCAGAGATGGAGGAGAACTGCCCAAGACCCTGACTGAGATGTACATCCACTTCCTGGTGGTTCAGTCCAAAGTGAAGAAGGTCAAATATGATGGAGGAGCTGAGACAGATCCACACTGGAGTCCAAAGAACAGGAAGATGATTAAGTCTCTGGGGAAACTGGCTTTTCAGCAGCTGCAGAAAGGAAACCTGATCTTCTATGAATCAGACCTGACAGAGTGTGGCATCGATATCACAGCAGCTTCAGTTTACTCAGGAGTCTTCACTCAGATCTTTAAAGAGGAGAGAGGCCTGTACCAGGACAAGGTCTTCTGTTTTGTCCATCTGAGTGTTCAGGAGTTTCTGGCTGCTCTTCATGTTCATCTGACCTTCATCACCTCTGGAACAAATCTGTTGTCAGAACCAACAACGAGCCAGTGGTCCAGACCATTTAGAAAAAAACCTGAACTGAATCATCTGCACCAGAGTGCTGTGGACGAGGCCTTACTGAGTCCAAATGGACACCTGGACTTGTCCCTCCGCTTCCTCCTGGGTCTTTCACTGGAGACCAATCAGAAGCTCTTAAGAGGTCTACTGAAACAAACAGGAAGTGGTTCACAGACCAATCAGGAAACAGTTGAGTACATCAAGAAGAAGATCAGTGAGAATCTGTCAGCAGAGAGAAGCATCAACCTGTTCCACTGTCTGAATGAACTGAACCATCGTTCTCTTGTGGAGGAGATCCAAGAGTCCCTCACATCAGGACGCCTGTCCACAAAGACACTGTCTCCTGCTCAGTGGTCAGCTCTGGTCTTCATCTTACTGTCACCAGGAAAAGATCTGGAAGAGTTTGACCTGAAGAAATACTCTGCTTCAGAGGAGGCTCTTCTGAAGCTGCTGCCGGTGGTCAAAGCCTCCAACAAAGCTCTGTACGTGGATCAGTATATAAATATTAATAAGACATATTCTAAAGAGCACAAGACAAACATGTTTAACCTTTTGTTCATCACTGTTTTCTACCTCAGACTGAGTGGCTGTAACCTCTCAGAGAGAAGCTGTGAAGCTCTGTCCTCAGTCCTCAGCTCTGTGTCCTCTTGTCTGAGACACGTGGACCTGAGTAACAACGACCTGCAGGATCCAGGAGTGAAGCTGCTGTGTGATGGACTGAAGAGTCCTCACTGTTCTCTGGAGACTCTCAGGTCAGAACTCTGACTCAGACTCTTTGCTTCTTTAGGTTCTTGTTGATGAAGATGTTTTTTCTGAATCACTGAGTTCATCATATCTTCTTAACTCCAGTCTGTCAGGTTGTCTGGTCTCAGAGGAAGGATGTTCTTCTCTGACCTCAGCTCTGAACTCCAACCCCTCCCATCTGAGAGAACTGGACCTGAGCTACAATCATCCAGGAGACTCAGGAGAGAAGCTGCTGTCTGCTGGACTGAAGAGTCCTCACTGGAGACTGGACACTCTCAGGTATTTCCCTCTTCCTTCTCCTCCTTCCTCTTCATGTTCATCAGCAGTATTCAAACTTGTCAGCAGGTTCAGGTTGAAGATGTCCTGTTATTATGTTTTCCTCTGTCAGTGAGTATAACCAAACATGACACTTTTTAAACACCTCGTGAGAACGAGTGAATGTCACGTAGTTCAGCCTGAGAAACGACCAGAACCATGAACTGGACAGATCATCTGCACAGAGTAGCAGCATCATGTGAGAAGTCCTGGTACTGGGTACAGATCAGTCCTGGTCCACTTCAAACAGTCTACGGTCAAACTAAAGTAAATATGTCTTTATTCTGTGGTGTTTGTAGTGAGTTGTGTAAGAGATGTTCGTCATCTAACAGCTACAATCAAGTTGTTCTTCATTCTTCATTCAACGGTGAAAACACACAAGTTTTGGAAGCAGCAGTAACAGCGACGAGCCTCTGCAGCAGCAGCTGCATAAGTAGCCATGTGTTTCCTCTGTGACGCGCAGCTGAAAAAACCACGAAAGCACTGGAAACTAGGTCTCGATTCAAGCAAGCGATCAAACAACCGTAATTCAAATACAAAGTTTATGCTTTTTAGACCCACAATACTGCGATTTGATACACTGTAAAAAATACAAATGAAATCCCTCTATTTTATCTATTTTCTTTGTTTACTTGGTTTGTGCTGGGCCAACTTGTTGCTGGTTTACTCGTGGTGGGTTTCAAATGTATAAACAGAAGTTGTCTTCTGTGTTGTCCACGTGGTGGCGCTGCTGAGTAAATGCTTAGCCTCCTGAAACTGTGGTCTCTGGTTCTGCAGACACCGGCCGTTTCTCAATATCCATACTTGTGCGTACTTGTGCGTACTTGTGAGTACTCCGGTACTGTTCAAGTGCTGTTCCAATTCTCAAGTAAGCGAACAGCGAGGACCCGGAAGTATTCTCGCTCTGCCCATTTTTACCAGGTATGCATCGGAGGTGACTTGAGCGTACTTGGGATGGCCATGTATCCCAGAATACTGAAGTATATGAACTAAGAAGAACACATTAACACAGCTAAAGTTTAATACTTCAATAGAATAGAATAGAATAGAATGCCTTTATTGTCATTATACAAGTTGTACAACGAGATTTACTTGACTTCACCTTGAAAGTGCATACAGCTAACAACGAAGAACAATAACAACAACAACAACAACAACCAGTGTATGGGTCAAGGACATTAAAAAGAAAAAGTGACCCTAGTTAACGTGAGGTGGGTTTTCAGTTGCAGCGTACTACATTAAAGGATATACAGCCATCATTCTTATTGCACAATATGAAATAGCAGGTCTGTATCAGGGTTTAAATATAAAAAGTGCATTTCTATGAGACGTGACCCATAGCAGGGTATAAAAAATAATAAATAAGACTATTTCCACAGTGTGAAGTGTTTTTTTTTTTTTTAACAGTATATGAAATATAGAAATATAAATATCACAGTGTGAGATATGATTTTAGCAGCATATAGAATATAAATATCACAGAGTGAAATGTAATTTTGCAGTATATAAAAATAGAAATATAAACATTTACACAGTATGAAAGTGATTTTAGCAGGGTACCATTTAAAAATACAGATATTGCACAGTTGGAATGTAATTTAAGCAGGATAAAAATCTGTATATACAATATAAGTAGTGCACAGTATATAAGTATTGCATAGTGTGGAGTAAATTATTAAATAAATAAGCATTTCAGCATGAAATGTAGAGTATTGCACATGCCAGAATGTGTGAGAGTATGTGGTAGAGGTAGGATGGTCAGTGCATGTCCATGTTCAGTGTGGTTATGGCTCTGGGGAAGAAGCTGTCCTTAAGTCTATTTGTCCGAGCTCGGACACACCTGTAGCGTCTGCCAGAGGGCAGCATGTCGAACAGATGAAAGCCGGGGTGGGAACTGTCCTTAACAATGTTCCTCGCTCTGTTCAGGCAGCGAGAGTGGTAAATGTCCTTTAGGGAGGGGAGAGTGCAGCCGATGATCCTCTGTGCTGCGTTGATGACTCTCTGAAGACCCTTCCTGTCTGCTTCAGTGCAGCTGGCGTACCACACTGTGATGCAGTACAGCAGCAGGCTCTCTATGGAAGAGCGGTAGAAGTTCACCAGCAGCTTCTCATCCAGGTTGTTTTTCCTGAGCACTCTCAGGAAGTGCAGGCGTTGTTGGGCCTTCTTGGTGATCTCCGTGATGTTCGGGGTCCAGGAGAGGTCAGCCGAGATGACGGTGCCCAGGAACTTGAAGGTCTGGACCCTCTCTACACAGACACCGTTGATGTAGAGGGGAGCTGGGTCTGCGCGGTGCCTCCTGAAGTCGATGACGATTTCCTTTGTCTTTGTGGCATTCAGTGCCAGGTTGTTCGCTGAACACCACGTTGTCAACTTTAGGATCTCATCCCTGTAAGCAGACTCATCTCCCCCTGAGATTAGTCCAACCACAGTGGTGTCGTCTGCAAACTTGACGATGGTGTTGCCAAGGTGGGTTGGGCTACAGTCATGGGTGTAGAGGGAGTACAGTAGTGGGCTCAGCACACACCCCTGTGGAGAGCCGGTGCTGAGTGTGCGGGTGGAGGAGATGTGGTTACCAAGTTTAACAGTCTGTGGACGGTTCGTGAGGAAGTCTTTTATCCATGAACAGGTGTGTGGGTGGAGGCCTAAATCCACAAGTTTACTGACCAGAATGTCCGGGATGATTGTGTTGAAGGCTGAGCTGTAATCGATGAAGAGTAGCCTCACATAGCTCCCCTGGTGTTCCAGGTGGCTCAGCGCAGTGTGGAGAGCTATGGCTATGGCATCCTCCGTGGATCTGTTTGCTCTATAAGCAAACTGATGTGGATCGAAGGTCTGAGGAAGGCTGTCTTTGATGTGGTGAAGAACCAGCCTCTCAAAGCACTTCATGATGACCGGTGTTAGGGCGACTGGGCGGTAGTCGTTGAGGCTGTCTGTGGATGATTTCTTTGGCACGGGGATGATTGTAGCTGTCTTCAGGCAGGATGGGATGGTGGCTTGAGACAGGGAACGGTTGAAGATGCAGGTGAAAACTTGTGAGAGCTGGTCTGCACAGGCTTTGAGCACCTTCCCTGGTATCCCGTCCGGGCCAGCTGCCTTCCTTGGGTTTACTGCTCTTAGCACCCGTCTCACTTCAGAATCCTGTACAGTCAGTGTGACGGTGCTGGGTGCTGGTGGCTGCGGAGGTGGTGAGGCTGTATGGGGCTCAGTTTTCTCAAATCTTGCGAAGAAGCAGTTCAGCTCCTCTGCCAGCGAGGCGTCTGGGTTCCCAGGTGTGATGTTACAGCCCCTGAAGTTTGTGATATGCTGTATGCCTTGCCACACCTGTCGCGGGTTGTTATCAGAGAGGTGGTCCTCTATCCTCTTCTTGTAGGCCGACTTAGCATCCTTGATTCCTCTCTTCAGGTCTGCTCTGGAGGCACTGTACAGTTCCCTGTCACCTGACTTGAAGGCAGCGTCACGCTTCCTGAGCAGCATTCGGACCTGGCTGGTCATCCAGGGTTTCTGGTTGGGAAAAACCCTGATGCTCTTTTCCACAGTGACGTTCCCAATGCAGTACCTGATGTATGACAGTACTGCTTCTGTGTGCTCTGCCAGGTCCTGGTGTTCAAATACCTCCCACTGAGTGTTCGCATAACAGTCCTGTAGCTGAGAGAGTGCATCGTCCGGCCAGGTTGTAACAGTCTTTTTGAGAGGTGTAGTTCTCCTCCTGAGAGGGGTGTATGCCGGGGTAAGGAGCAGAGAGAGGTGATCTGACTGGCCTAGATGAGGTTGTGGTATGGCTCTGTATGCATGCTTGATGTTAGAATAGACATGATCCAGTGTGTTTGCACCCCTGGTTGGACACTTAACGTGCTGAAAAAATTTCGGAAGAACCGTCTTAAGGTTCGCCTGATTAAAATCCCCAGCTATAATGTGAACTCCGTGTGGGTGCGCGCGCAGCTGTGTATTTATTGTTTTTAGCAGGCTAGCGAGAGCTATGCTAACGTTAGCATCCGGAGGTATGTATACAGCTGTAACTATCACTACTGTTAGCTCTCTGGGTAAATAATGTGGTCTGCATTTAACTGACATGTATTCTATGTCCGGGGAACAGTGTTTATCTATGATTTTGCTATTGTTTGACCAGTCATTATGTACGTAAATGCAATGTGTTGATGATTGACATTAATAAGTAAACATGAGACAAGAGGGTCTCTGGGACACATGACAAGTCAGACCATGCGTTTTACAATAGGCATCCTGTATAGGACAGGAAACTTGAGGGTCTGTTTTGAATATGGTTAGTTAGGAAATATAGATGTCTCTTGTTGGACTAAATGGTGATATTGTCCAATTTAAAGATCATGGGACAGTATGGTATATCCGGAGCCAACTTGTTTTTCAAGTTGTTGCATTATGGAAACAAGAGAAAGGCGGGGGTCCAAACATGTGATGCCTGCAAATAAGAATGCTAGAAAATCTATATAAAGTTAGTTTTGCTTTTCTGAGGCAGAATTGTTCGGAGATTCGGCAAGAACACATTCTCCCGAGCTGCTGCAGAGCTTGGTTCTGATGCCTGACTTGTGACTAAATCAAATCCCTTTGTTCGGTACAAGTCCTGTGTCAGTGGGGTCTTCTCCTGCATCATCAACTCATCACCTATCGTTCATAAGAAGAAGGAAGCCTGACAAAAACGACAAAAACGATAAGCTCCGCCTCTGCGGACGCTCGGCGCTCACTGTGCCCGGCACAGAGCAGCGTGACCTCGGCCTGTCCTGATGAAATGATCCGCTGGCTCAGACGTCGCTGTCATTAGATGCTCGGTGTGATCCATAGATTTGTTGTTGACGTGTTATTTTGTTTTTAATGGAAACGTTTTGACCTGACAGTTTAAAAGTTTGTATATTATTAATGTTTTATTTATTTTAACTTTGAATGTTAGATTTATATTAAAGTCGCACGGTCATTGTATCTGTATTTAAATATAATATGTAAATATTAGATATGTAGAGTAGTATATATTTGTACAAGTCATATATATATATATATACTACTCTACAATGCTGTAATATATCTATTTTCCACATTGTATCATTCGTGTTGTATATTTTAATAGAAATAAATTAATAAATGATGTAAAATATTTAAAATGTAAAAATAATAACAACATATATATGCATTTATTAAAAGTATTTCATATGTTCATTTATCAACACTGTAGGTGGCGCTAATGAGGCTGCAGCACTGCAGCACTACAGCAGAACTACAGCAGAACAATACATACATACTTGCATACTTGAGTATTGAGAAACAACCACATACTTGTGTACTCCCGTACTTGGCAAGTATATACTCCCAGCGTACTTCTCAAGTATATACTTCCCAAGTAAGCAAGTACATACTTGCTTACTTGAGTATTGAGAAACAGCCACCGTCTTCTCTTTGAAACACACCTGTCCTCGTAGTTCATCATTGTGTCCACCAGAGTGCGTCATTAAGACAACAGTTTGGACTCATGTTGGACAGAAACTCATTCAGACTGTTTCTTCCTCCAGGATGGACCATGCTGGAGAGCACAGGTTAAAACCTGGTCTCAGGAAGTGTAAGTATGAATTTACAGGAAATAACAACATATCAGCTGATCATCAATAAACTGCAGCTGTGTCTCGTTGTCTTCATCAGATTCATGTGAACTGGAACTGGACACAAACACAATGAACAGAAACCTCAAACTGTCTGACGACAACAGGAAAGTGACCTGTGTGACAGAAGATCAGTCGTATCCTGATCATCCAGACAGATTTGAGTTCTGGTCTCAGCTGCTGTGTAGACCTGGTCTGACTGGTCGCTGTTACTGGGAGGTCGAGTGGAGAGGAGCTGTTTATATATCACTGAGTTACAGAGGAATCAAGAGGAAAGGCAACAGTTCTGACTGTGTGTTTGGACATAATGATCAGTCCTGGAGTCTGATCTGTTCTGATGATCATCATTACTCTGTCCGTCACTGTGGGACACGAACACCCATCATGTCCTCTGTCTCTCACAGAGTATCAGTGTATGTGGACTGTCCTGCTGGGACTCTGTCCTTCTACAGCGTCTCCTCTGACTCACTGATCCACCTCCACACCTTCAGGACCACATTCACTGAACTGGTTTATCCTGGGTTCCGGGTCTGTCCTGGTTCCTCAGTGTCTCTGTGTCCTCTGTAGGACATGAAGAGACAGCAGCTTCAGTGGTGGACGAGGTCAAAGCTCGTCTCAGTCGTTCTTTGTTGAAACCATCAATAAATGAAGACTTAAAAAATCAACATGTCTGTCATTAACTGAGCCGCCGTCCTGCGCTGTGAGCGCCCCCTGCTGCTGAGAACCAGCCTGAAACACACAGGTTCACACACACTGAGATAAAAATAACAAAAAGTGAATGTTTGAAAGTGAAATTAAAAGATACAGAAAGTAAAATCAATTAAAAATGAATAAATGCTTTATATAAAATAAAAAGAAAGAAGTCAAAATAATATAAAATAAAATTCAAGGTTTTCAATCCAATAGAAAACAAAGTAAATAAAGATGTTAAGAGTTTGACTCTTTGTCTGAAGAACATCATCTTCTCACTTCTCACTTCTCACCTTTCTGTCCCAGCATGCACTGCTTATCCTCCTCCTCCTCCTCTTCATGCTGCCTGACAACAGCGCCCCCTGCTGTGTGTGAGCAGAACAACACTCAGAGTTACGCACACACGGAAAATGAAACACACATGAGCAGATTATGCCATGAATGAGGAAGTGTGGTTTCTGCTGTGATGCAGGTGAAACTGAGTGTGCGTGACCTCAGGATGACCTCTGTCCTCCTGCTGGTAAGTATTTAAAAAAACAAAAAACGCAGAGACCCAAGACAAGAATGTTTTTTTTTTGCATGAAATAACTAAAAAAAAAAAAGTTACTTGAGAAAGTTTCTGTATGTTGTTATTAACCGTTTAGGTCGGTATAATACTTGATGTATTTGTTTGTGTTTCCATAGCAACAGTACCAAAATGACCAGCCCCGAGTTTGTCCAACAGTGAGATAAAGACGTGAAAATGTTCTGGAGATATCGTAGACTAAAACTGACGTAGTTTTTAGGAAACTGACGTTTGTAAAACACTCACTCTCCCACACACACACACACTCTCACACACACACACACACACACGCACACACACTCACTCATACGTGTTTTCAGGACATATCAGGTTGTGCCTTTCCCAGTGACCTAGAGCCCTGGGAATGGAATCGTTGTTATTTTCAGCTTTTAATCTCAGTCATCATCATCATCTAACCACTTTATCCTCCACCAGAGGGTCGCGGGGGTGCTGTGCCAATCTCAGCTACATCGGGCAATAGGCGGGGTACACCCTGGACAGTTCGCCAGTCCATCGCAGGGCCACACACAACTAGAGACAAACAACCATTCACGCTCACACTCACTCCTACAGTCAATTTAGAGTGTCCATTTACCTATCCCCACATTGCATGTTTTTGGACTGTGGGAGGAAGCCGGAGAACCCGGAGAGAACCCACGCACTCACGGGGAGAACATGCAAACTCCATGCAGAAAGGCCCTTGTTCCAACCGGGGCTCGAACCCGGGTCTTCTCGCTGCAAGGCGAGAGTGCCAACCACTACACCACTATATATATATATATATATATATATATATATATATATATATATATATATATATATATATATATGTATATATATATATATATATATATATATATACATATATATATGTGTATATTAGGGCTGTCATAGTTAACGCATTAATCGCAATGCGATTAATTAAAAAAATGAACGTGTTAATTTTTTTTGATCGCGGTTAATCGTGGCCCAGTTGGTCCTCTACTAGACTGTAGTGTGGGACCTCCAGGCCAGGTGGCGGTAAGGCACCTTCAAGTTGTTTGCCAACCGCAGAGACGAAGAAGAAGAATGAGAGTGTCGTTTTTGTCAGGCTTCCTTCTTCTTCTGAACGATAGGTGATGAGTTGATGATGCAGGAAAAGACCTCACTGACACAAGACTTGTACTGAACAAAGGGATTTTATTTAGTTACAAGTCAGGCGTCAGAACCAAGCCGCCACAGCAGCTTGGGAGAATGTGCTCCTGCCGAATCTCCGAACAATTCTGCCTCGGAAAAGCAAAACTAACCTTATATAGATTCTCTAGCCTTCCTACTTGCAGGCATCACATGTTTCGACCCCCGCCTTTCTCCTGTTTCCATAATGCAACAACTTGAAAAACAAGTTGGGTCCGGATATACCATACTGTCCCATGATCTTTAAATTGGACAATATCACCATTTATTTAAACAAGAGACATCTATACTTCCTAACTAACCATATCCAAGACAGACCCTCAAGCTACCTGTCCTATACAGGATGCCTATTGTTACAACGTATGGTCTGACTTGTCATGTGTCCAAGAGACCCTCTTGTCTCATGTTTACTTATTAATGTAAATCTTTAATACGTTTAAGTATTAAACATTAGTTGTGTTAATGTGTTCTTCTTAGTTCATATACTTCATTCCCCCCTTCGAGGCTAGATGTGGCTTAGTCGCCTTGACATAATAACGCTTGCCTACTTGCTTCAACAAAATTCCCTTTATGCAGTCTTGTATCTAATGTGAGAAACAGTTTAAAACTTCAATTGTGGGATCAGCTAATTTAGTAATTTCCTATTTGATGTCCGGTTTGCACATTATTTTAACTATTTTAGACTAGGTAAACTAATCATCTACCTTAATTAAAACAAATTCGGCTACACTTAGCCACATCCGTCGATCTCCTTCCAGCCACACTTCTTTAAAACAAATACTCTCTAAGTGTAGGTGTAAGGGAACCTAGGATCAGCTGTTATCTCCCAATCAGAAAAACCACCCCTCCTAAAAGGTGGGAAAAAGACTAGGAGACCTTTTCCAAAATAAAATTGGAGAAACTCCCATCCTTGAGCCAATTGGGACAAGAAGTCTCCATTAAAATTTTAACAAATACCATCTAATTTTATGACCCTTTGTCAATTGGTCACATAATTCACATTTTCTCTATCGATGTTATCAAACAGTAATATTAATGTACAACAGAAAGATTTCAAACATCTATATCAATGTCAGAGATTATATCACAAAAACTATAACGGATAGTGAGATAAAAGAAAACATAAAGACACCTGATTTCGACATATAGGGTCAGAATAAAATAAGTCATCCGATGTACCCGTTGAATATTAAAACTTAAGTAGTGTTGCCTTCTAATGCTATGTAATACAATGCAATGTCCATATTGAATTAGTGTATCCCGTTATTGTCCTCTTCAGGGTCCACAGTCCATCCTTTCCTTTGCTGCTGTTTTGAGCTGTTGCTCCCTTGTACTTGAAGATGTTCCCTAAAAGAACATTCCAACCAGTTTGTTCGATTGACGCCACGGCATGCTTCTTTAGCCTGGATTGCTGATGATGTTGGTCTCATCGCAGTACAGGATTCTTCTTTCACTGGCTCATTCCACCTCTCTTTGGACCCCATTCTGGCGCATGGGTTCACAGACAGCTTGAATCACTCAACTTCCTTGTCTCGAGCAAGGAAGCCACCATCTTTTCTGAAAGAAAACAGACCTACAGACAAGACTATGGAGGGCAGTCAGCTAATGTGGGTTATTTGCTAAAAACAATGCAGCAGCAGTATTAGCATAGGTCGACCTGTTAGCATTTTCATGCAGCATTAGCTCTGGTGTGAATTAGCATGCAGTGACTCCACATACGTTCAATTCAGTGTAGTGTTAGTACTCATTTCATTTAACTTGGTTGTCAATATTGCATCACTTCTCTTAACCCAAACCTTGACTTTGAATAAGATATGATAGATACTTTCACATGTTGTTCGTTTCTTAGTTACCTTTAGGAGATTTAATACATGTCAACACAAATACTGATTCAGAAACAATCCATCCATTTTCACTGCTCCATCCCCCATGTGAGGATCTCAGAGATGCTGTCCCAATTTGAGCTGACATAGGCGATAGGTACACCATGGACAGTCAGTCCATCGCTGGGTTACATATAGACAAACAACCACTCACTCTCATACTCACACCTATAGTCAATTTAGAGCATCCAATTTACCTAATCCCCAACTCAGAGATTAAATTTAGTTTGAATAACATTCAGTTAAAATCCAATATTCAATTCAAATCAACAACATTTTTCATCAGCTTTTTCTGCTCCAAGGTTGTCAGATGGTACTATATTCAAATGACCAAAACGATTCAGCACTATCACTATGTATTGTTTTATTGATTCTAAAGCCTACAGTGTTCATAACTAAATCGATCTAGGAATGAGATTCTCGTGCAATATTAGACTACTTTTCATACAAAGCTTACAAATGTATTACATTTTTCCATGCACAAATTTCAATTACAAATGTATCTAATTTTGTTTCATCATCTCAAATGCAAGTTCATTCTTATAACTTTCATTTAATTTATTTTATTGTTTCAAAACTGTTCCAAAAATGTATTTCCATTATTCCCCCCTGCGAGTCCTAAACTAGATTAATCAATGAGAAGTCACATTGAACCTAATTCCAATCTGCTAACATCTTATTACTTCAAACATAGTGTCGCAAAGGGGAACAACATACTTACTACAATGGGAGTTAACCCTTCAATCAATTGCTCTTTTGAGATCAAATAATCTTTTATCATTGGTTTATAGTCTTCATTCCTGACTCACCCCTTTCCTTAATCAACAAATGTTCACATTTGATTGTCTAATAGTCTAATAATAAACATAAGCTTGTTTACAACACATTTCTTCCCAATTGATTAATGGAACTTTAGGCAGAAGCCAAATTTGGCATTTTGGTCGTCACTTTTTCAAAAGTTCCCCCCTTTGTAAAAATATTCTCCATTTAAATTTACTGAATTCACACCTTCACCTTGATCAGGCTGAGCTCCACAACCACGTTCCACACAATCAGAGTCAGCTTGTGAACTTGTGCAGTGTTTCACAATATGTCCAGTTTCACCACATCCACAGCACACATCTGGTGTGGCAACATCATTTAAGTCATTGTTCATCGCTGTAAGTGACCTCGTCAACGTCACTGTCCATCACTGGAACTTGTGTCTTCTTGTCATGGTCTTTTCAACACCCAAAGCTGTATCTGTGCCAGCTTTCTTGTCATGGTCTCAATTCCCATCTCAAGGATATGTTCACTTTTCAACGCCTCTGGGTCTGTTGTAGAGGGAGATTCATACCGCAATGTTCTCCACATCATCTGTTGATAAGCGTCGAATTTAGTTTCATCTGCCTTGGGATTCACCATCCATTTCGGAATTTGGAATGCAGTAGATTCTCCACTGCTGCTGTTCCAAGACCTGGAGTCTCAAAGTGCCAAGCTTTTCTTTCACTATTTTCTCCTCATAAGTTCTCATTCACTCACTAGCCCCTTCATGAATGTCTGGCAGTCTGGACGTCAGCCTCCCAAGGTCAAGTGTGTTATACATTACGACCCTCAGTGCCTTTAATCAAAATAGGATATTAACCAGAAGAAAGTCTATATTGTGAGTGCATGCTGGGTCTATATTTTAGATCATAACCTGGCTTTGAATGTAATTTCTTGCTGCAGCTTTCCCTGTTTGTTGGCCTGCAGTTTCCCAATTTATCTATCTACCTAGCCTTTCTCTGTAAAGTGTCATCCCGTGCTGTATAGCAATTTAGCATTTCTGTGTTTGGCTTTTTAGCCTCACTGCAAAGATTTGGAATCAAACATTGTGACCTGTCACTTCTAGAGTTGAAGCAATCTGTTATTTCAGAATAGCATGTAGGACAATCAGTAAGTTAAGGTGATTTTAGCTCTGCCTTTAAATCAAATCTCCATTAATGTCGATGAACCCTATAAGTGATTGATACAGCCCTGCAGTCTTCAACAAGCTCTTCTGATTTTCTCCGTTTTGTTTTTATTTATTCATTTTTATTTATTTATTTTGTACATCCAGCACTATTCTCATATCATTTCTGTATTGTTGGCCTTCTGTCACGAAGAAACCTATTATTACTAATTCTCTATTCATCTTTTCTTTTGTCGTTTTCTACTTTTGGCCTATGTTTGCTGATCTCTAATTCAGACTGTCATGTTCCCATACACATTTAAATCAAACATTCTTCTTTTTGACCAGGCATTCTAATCCTGTACCTCTGTTTTCCCCATTTCACTGACATCTTTTGAATGCTTTTCATGAGGTCAGGATGCTTACTCCCCACACCAATGTCTGATGTCATATACATTGTTAATTTTTCCAATATTGTTTATATATAAATCTTGAGATTTGTTACTTTGAACAGTTATTCATTATATTTTTCACTTTTAATGCTACAGCAAAATACAATCAACTTCAGAAACAGCCTAAATATCTGAATTCATCTACCAAATTTAAAATTTCTTTAGCCAAATCTTATTAGTAACTATCCACTTTTGAATTGTATGTGTGCAGTTTACATACAGTGGCTTTAATCCTGTTTCCTCCTACTCAGAGGAACCGGGGGAGGTGACTGAATGTCAGAGAAAAAGATGATAGGGTAACATAGATAGCCCCACCTACTTCACACGGACTTCTCCAGTCTCATTTCTATCTCAGACAGCGAGGAGAACACTGCTCCAGGCCACGCCCCAAAATCACAGAAATTGTGACTTTACATTAATTTTCCAGTTTCTATTTGCACCACTTTTCATCACTAAAACTTGAGTCACTAAACAGTGAGTCACTATTAATTTATCTTTCAATGTTATTCCAATCAGTTGTAAATTACCATTGTATGTATCTTAACTTTGCAAATAAAAATAATAAATGTCAACACCATCATAAACACCTTGAAGCAGAACACCATTTCCAGATTAGCACATTTGACTTTGTACTTTTTCATTCAAACATTGAAATTCAGATGGCAAGGTTCAGTTGTAACATAGATGAGTTTGATTGGCAACACATTCTGGACAACTTTCAGCACAAACACATACTCTTCAAAACACTCTTCACATGACACACAGAGACCCACACACACAGAACAGACTCTTATGTTTACACAGTTTTTAGTAGGTCAGTCCACTATACCTATATTAAATGTACGTATGTTTTTTATGTTTTCAGGAGATATTCAATTTGGGCAGTGATTGTGTTTACTTAAGGCCTGAGAAGAAACAGAGCGTCCCCCATTTCCTCTCTGCCATGGGATCCCTGAAGAGAACACAGCGTCCTATGTCTCTCCTTATGACCTCTGATATCTCCTGAGCCTAATTCATGTGTCAAAATGTTGCTTCATACAGTCAAATACGCTTTTAAAGAAGTCTATGAAGACACAAATGATTATTTATCACCCAGATTATTTCAGCCCTATAGTGACTAGAATATACATGTTACAGATTTATATGTTAGTTAATGACCACTTCAGTAATGTTCTCATCACATCAACCACATCCACACAGCACACTCCTCTTCTCCTATTATGAGATAAAAAACATTTCTAATGAAACATATTCAGCTTAAATACATGATCTCCCATGTATTTCCCAACTGTTTGCTCCAGGAAGGTGTGTTCCAGAGCAGATTTCACTGTTCATGAAATAAACCATTCACATACGTGTACCCAACATCTCACAGACGATAACAGAGTCCATTAAAAAGCGTGTCGTATAATTTATCAGCTGGGGCTGTTGAAAGCACTTCTTGAATAGCTCAAACAAACAATAGCCCATTCATCCTTTCACATTCATACTCCAATAAAACATACAACCACTTAGAACAAACTAACCATTTTTTTGGGGAGTTGCCAAGGACTTAGTGTCTTGATCAGGGACACTTCGTCATCAACAATTCACATAAACGCATTGACTATCTCATGCATTATTACACAGCCATATACAGGAACAAATTAAGATTTCACAGTGACAGGAAATCCTGCTCTTTTCAAAGAATAAAATCTCTTGTCTTGGCTTTTTCAGAAAAGCAGGCTCCTCCTCCTCTCGATCAGAACCTTTCTGTTTAGCCTAATTGAATAATTATGAATAATTTGTGTGTTGGTAAGTAATTTTGGTCACAAAACACCCAGTTACCATTATTTACTTTAATAAATGCGTTCATTTATTAGTACTGTTGCTTTCCTGTAGTCATTTATTTATCTATCTAATTTTTTATTTTATTTCAAAACATACTAATCAAACCTATTCTTTTAGTTCCCGCTTATTTCTTAAATTTTCCTGACTAATTTGACAATGCGTGTGTGTGTGAATCTAGCCTGTAAAAGATTCAGCTCTCCCTAGCAGAGCAACTGTGCTCTTTTACCACAATGAATCAACTCTTAGAACCCGTTGTTCACTATTTCTTAATCCTATTATATCACTAGTAATAACCTAACCCACGATATAATAAATTAAACTAAAATAAAAGCTCTGACTTACTAACTAACTTATTTTCCTTTATTTATATAAGTCTCTCCAACTTCTTCAAGGGTCATCCACACCTAATGTGTCTCATGCAATTTCATGCAAACTACCAAACCCTTTTTCTCTACATTCATTTTTACCCCCTACGATCAGACATTAAATGAGATAATGCTCCAAACATGGTTTATCTTTTTATCGCAAATGCATTATTTCTTCTTTCCTCTACGTTTCTTCTTTAAGACTAAACTAAATTATCTCCTTTGACTCTATTTTATTCAACTTTCTTTTGTTCTCATCAATGTTGTTATTATTATTATTATTATTTTTATTCTTATTCCCCCAAATTCAATCTGCATTAATCTGGATTTTTCCTCATTTTATTTTAATTTTCTCCAATATTCTACCTACAATGTCTGCTAGCCAGACCATACTTTAAAACTAATTTTATTTACCAATGGATCCAATATAACAATCAAATCCCTAATAAATTTCAGTAATCGCTCATGAGATTGAAAACACCATCTCTCCCCTGCAGCCCTGGCTTCAATGACCACATGTCAAAAATAGCTTTTCCTCCTCACACAAACTCTGAAGACGAGCTTATGTCCACACACACATAAAACAACACAAAGCCATGGCACACAAAGTAAAGCATCACAGAACAACACAAACTAACACAAGACAACACAGTCCAAATTTTTAATTTTACCCAATCTCGATTTTTTTTTGAATTTCAATTTTTAATCTTAATTTTAACACTTTCTCTTTTATCTTTGTAAAGCGTTTTCTCTTCTTCTCTTCCTCTGCGCGCAGTCCTCTACGATCGATCCGTTTATATACCGGTTTCCCTACCGAATTTCGTTACCTGTCATGGCTTTAATGATTGCTACAGCGTGTCCGCCTTTGCCTACCGAATTTCGTTGCCTGACCTGGTGGATTAACTAACATTTATTCATCTTTGTCCCTACCGAATTTGTCTGCTGGTCGGATCCGATAACTAAGACTATCCCTACCGAATTTTCTAACCTAACCAGCCTTTTATCGATTATCTAGCCGTTTCACAAAATTAATTTTCACGCTGCCATCTAATTCACACATGCAGGTACTGTTATTCCCACACATGGCCATTTAGCCTGGCTCCCACGTTACTCACTATACTACACATCATGCGGACCACGCTATTTATCATTATCTGCAGTTTCACTTCTTTAGTTAAATAAACCCATGCATGGGATTTTCCTTTTGTCCTCTAAATACACCTGTGCACAGGTTTTTTCCTTTTCCCTACCGTTTAGATTGTCCCTACCGAATTTGCGCTCAATTTTCACAAAGTAGATGAGTACCATGACTTACAGTTTCTTTTGGAAATCTGGCACCGCATATTCAACACTGTTTTTGTTAATCGTTTGATCACTTGTCCCTTGTAGAGCAATACTTCTTCTATTCAAACCGTGGTCATGGTAAAAAAATACCCCCGGGCTTCTGAATGGTTCGTTTCACTTTAGAAAACTTCAAGATGGCTCAGTCGACAAAACCAAAGTAATATGCGCCTTGTGTCCGACCATCACCAAAGTACTAGCAGTCTGAGCTAACACCTACTAGCAAAACATACCGGCAGTGCAGTCCAGGCTAATAGCAAGCAGCAGATTGGTCAGAGTTCTATGGTTGAGTGATGAAGCTAAGTTAACTACAGCGGTAGCAGCACTGTCTACTGAAAATGTTACCTTAGCAATTGGCTTCATAAATAGGAGAAAAGTTAGCACTAAGAGTTCAGAGTTCTGAATCTGATGTGTCTAATGACTGCACTTTTTCATTCATTTAACTGTCATTAGGCCCTGTTCTGTTTGTCATTGTTGTCTACTACCTCTTCACTTTGAAGACCACATTGTTGTGGCATTTTATGTGCTGTGTTTTTGAAATAGACATGTCAAGTGGGTCTACAATGCACTTTTTTATTTCAAAGAAGAAATCACAGATAAAAGACATTTTGTCTTTGTGTTTATTTGATTCTAACTATATTTTTAATATAGAGATTAATTGCGAGTTAACTATGGAAAAAACGTTTGACAGCCCTAGTATATATATACATATGTCAGTGAATTGTGAAACCCTTAGATATACACAGTGTTCAGGTTTTTGTGACTTATAAAGACCAAGTAGGGACAGAGTCAGAATTTGCAACTTTGCTTCTGTTATATACGTCTGAAATATCTACATAATAATCATACATGTATATGCTCACTAATCAGGTAACCTGGTAAGAAATATCACATGTTCATACAACACAAGTGAGCAAATGTGGTCAGTCGACTTATCATTGTGTTGGATTTATGAAGCAGTAAATGTTCAAGTGAAAAAAAATCATGGGAACACTTTCTGCCTTTCTTGCTTTACAAGGCCCAGAATGAGCAACAGGGTCATTCCTACAATTCGGTGCCATTTCAGTCCCCATGACATTATATGGTATATTTTGTTTAAAATTATGCTAATATTCATTTAGAAAATCACATTTTAAATAGTAAGATCATTGCTACCATAAAACATAGCAATATATAAAAAGGATGAATTAATTAAGATTTTATTGCAAACAGGCCAAAGTGATGTGTCCCCATTCATGTTTGCTCAACTACACTTACAATTATAAGTAATAAAAATAAAAATATATGTTTTTTTTCATTATTGTTGCATAATCTTATTTTCTGAATAAATGTTTTTTTTTTATATGAATTCATTTTTAATGCTTTAAAATTTCAAAATGATTTATGTCCCGGTTTTGACGTCCCCCCCGTTACTCTGATGGATAACCCTTTAAATACACCCACTGACTATTCCTCAAGTCACATGATCCTCAGGAAGTAGCAGAGATATTTGGAGGGAACTTTTCAACAAGAAGCCGAGTAAGTATCACTCTTCAATCTACTGTTTTTTAGCCTTTTAGAATGGCTCACTGACTCGGCAAAGCTTAACACGTCCATTCTGTTACTCCATTTTATTGTTGTCATTTATATTTTTTTGCAAATGTTAAACTATGGTTAATAAATATGTTATAAATCCTCCTCTGTGGACACCTCATGCTAGCATGTTGTTCATCGCATTAGCAGCTATGGCTAACTTTAGCCAAAAATGTTCACCCTGTTACCATTTTGCACAGTAACAGGGTGGACTCATAATAACAGGGTGGACCTAAGAAGGCTAATGAATAATTATTTCCAGCATTTGTTTGTATTTTTTCTTTTTTATATCATTTTTTTATACATTTGTTGTTGTTTTTTACATACTTTCAAAATGTCTGATTAAACAACATGCATCTTTTTGTCAGTGAATGGCACCGCTGTCTGCTGCAGAAAAGCAACGGCGCTACAGGGCACGGCGTGATGCAGACCCTGAAAAACGGGCTCAATACCTAAATAAAGAGAAAGAGAGGTGGAGAAGTGACAGAGAGGAAGGAAGAAAAAGGAAAGCGTCAGACCTCAGTGAAAGAGAGAAGAGAGCACAGAGAAAGAAATCCACAACGCCTCCTTCAGCACCTGAAAGTCCCCCACATAACGAAAATACCCCCAAACCAGGGCCCTCAAGGTTAGACGAAAGTTGATAGTTTAATGATAAGAGAAGTCAAATCTAAAGTTGTCTTATCTGATGGTTTTGCCCTTACTATGTGTGTGGCCATACAATTTATTTTAATGTGACTATATGACCGTCTATCCTTGTATTGTTGTATACAGAACGTGTATCCACTAGTCATTGTAAATTGTAACAACATTCTTGTGTTTTAGGCAATAGAGGAATGCCAGACAGGGCAGAAGGAGGCTACAGAATGAAATCGAACAACTGAAGAGAGAAAAGAACAAGAAAAGAGAAAAGAGAAAATGTCCACCCTGTTACATGTTGTCCACCCTGTTACCCCTGTATTTTTATGATAATAAATTCAAATGGAATAATATTGTTGCTTGTTTTTGTGGTTACTAATGTGGCGAATGAATTGAAAAACTCAAATTGTCAAAATTCAATTTATTTCTTTTTTTATTGCAAAAGGAATATGTTGAAACCAAATTTTGCCTTAAATTAGAAAGATAATGCTTATATATGGATATTTTCTTAAATACTTTCACTGAGCAAATGAGGGACATTTTTGTTCTTAGAAAATGTAAATATCACAATGACTGTGCATTCCAAACACTTATTAATAAAGATGAGAATGTCCCATAACAGGGTGGACATTTGGCCCATGTTGTATGTCAAGAATTTGGTCAAAAGTATTATAATTCAATATCCTGAGCTGGACCAATAGCATTTTCTTGTAGTTTAATAATTCCTCGTTCAGATGAAATAATAAATTCTTGCATGGTTACATTTTTTTTAAAGAAAGTCACAATGCTGAAATGGCACCGACTTCTTGTTCATGTGCAAGTGAGAGAGCGTTAATATCCACATGTTTGTTTTGTGTTTGTTTATTTTGCTACATTTGATTTGAGCACAAAATGACTGCTGCTTTGAACAGGAAACCAAGTGTCAGCTCTTATCTCTGCATCAACTGGAGTCAAACATTAACAGAACAGACGTTAACACAGAACAACAATGCTGCCATCTTCAGTCAAATGAATGGATTTCTCAGATGTGTCACGGGGTTCTGCTGCAACTCCTCAATAGACCCAAAGATGATGGCGTAGTCGACTGATGTTGTGTTTCCCTTTTTATTTGTCCAACCCAAGATGCATACCGGGAAAAATATTTACAGGTGAAAATCAAAACAAATATGAAAATTGTCCCAAAATGCTATTTCCAAAAAAGAAACCTATACAAGTCTCAATCAAAATAATTGAATTCAGTTGTGAGGGAAAATAGGTGTGTTACCTCCTCTGTAACCCAATATACACTGCTCGAGTGGGAGGTAGAGCGCTCTTTATATAGGTCCTCTGCCCCTCCCATCCAAACATCAATTATCCAAAAATCAATAAATAAATGAACACAAAGCATGATTACTATAACAAACAACCCAGATGAAAATAAAGCCAAAATATGTCCCAAATTAACGGTGCCACAATAATTATTGTCCCCACCTTTAATGAACCAAATGAATAGATAATAGATAGATAGAATAGAATAGATAGATTAAAAAAAACTACAAACAAAAGTGACGCCACACTAAGCGTCCCGCCATCATCGTCATTTAAGTGCGCCGCTGACGTAAACAATGTTTGGGGTGTGTAGATGGACTGGAGGCAGATGCGGAAGCGGATGAGACGGACTCAGTTGGAGGAAAAAATTGAAGAAGCTACACGGTTTTGTTTTGTTTTTCTCTTATTTTGCTTGTTTGTTTGTTTCCGTGGTATCTGAGTGTTTTTTGGCGGTTGACATAAACTGGTGTGTGACTGGATCGACATGGAAAGCCAGGGGGATGACGATGACAGGGTCAAAACAAACGGGAGGAAATAAATCAAGGCAATAAAAGAGGGTGGAGAGAAGACAGTTTAGATGAGGAGCGACGATTTATCCTTAAAAAAGTAGCAAGGGAAGAATTCAAACTGATTCTAAAATTTAAAAAAGGAAGATGAGCACATCAGTTTAAGCCCAATCTTGCTGTCACGTGAATTAAAAAAGAAGGTAGGGGAAGTGGAAATGGCTAAAAATCCTGAGAGATGGAAACTTGTTAGTAATCTGTAAAACAGAAGAGCAAAAAAATAAAGCATTACATATCGAAAATATTTAGAAAAAAAAAGGATATGTGAAAGAAGGGTACTCGGAGAGAACCGGGTGTTACGGGGAGTTATAACGGGCATTCCTGTTGACGAAGACTTTGGATTAACAGCATGTCTGTGCTATTAGAGTTTCAGGCGTCCACACTTCCTGCATGAGTTTTCCGGTCAGACTCTATATTCCTCCCCCACTTCCATGTTACAGATGTCAGAGATATGGTCACATTGCAGCGGTGTGTAAAGGAAAGCAGAGATGTCCCAAATGTGGAGGTGAACATAGAATCGAAGAATGCGGAGAAAATACACAAGAGAAATGTTGTAACTGTGGTGGAAACCACAAGGTGACATATGGGGGCTGTGGAATCAGGAAATGTAAAAGCAACAAACAACATAAGCTATGCAGAAGCAGCTAAAAGAGTACAGGGACATATGTGACGACCCCGAGTGGGCGGGGTTGTGTAGGTGTGCCTCTCTCCCTTTCTCTTTGTTTTACACAGGCAATCAAGCCTATGCTTCACAGGTGTGTGCAGTTACCAAGGAGGCGGGGCTGTGCCTTTAAAGCCCATCAGTCCAGCCGTGCTCTCGCTCTCTCACCATTTCCAGTCTGGCATTCTGCAGCTCACATTGTTTTGTTCTTGGTTTCACATCCAACACTCACACACATCCATGCACCTGCATTTACAACTCATTCACCTGATTACAGATTGTGAAAGAAATTCTTGAGTCATCAGTGTTGAGTAAATCATGTCTTTACTGCATGCATGGATTTTTGCATGGAGGAGAGACACTGTCACCAAGGACGGTCTAAAATGGTCTCTCCCCTTCCTCCAAAAAGCTTCACCACTTATACACAAACATCAAAGTAAAACAAGAACAGGCACCAAACTTAATGTTTATGACCCTAGTAGATGTTATGTAATGTTTACCCTAACAGATGCCATTATGTGCAACCCTTATGTTGACCTTTCCCTATGATATAATCACCCCAGCTTTCATTCACAGCTTGACTGTTAGTTGTTGTCTTACAACATTACAGGAAACAAGAAGAAAACCAGTTATTTCCCACATGAGCCTCTGTCTGCACTTAAATAAAAACAAACAACATGTTTCCTCGTCTGCAGGGCGTGACAGATAACACACACACACACACACCAGTCAGACGAGTTAAAGACGCCTCGCTGCCGACGCCACATTTATCAACTGATTGTTTTGCAAATCGATGGGATAGCTTTCATTTATTTCCTGCATGGCCAATTGTATTGAATTGATATCATTTTCATTTAAGCCTGTCATTTTTACATGCTGTATTTGTGCTACTTCTGTATTTTGTCCCACATGCTATATGTTGAATTGTTGTATTTTCATCTTATTTTATGTAAAGCACTTTGAATCACCTTGTGCTAAAATGTGCTAAATAAAGTAGCCTTGCCTACATTTTTGATAATAATAGGCTACATTTAATCAACGTATTTTACATGACTCATCACATTTATCATACAATTGATGGTAGATAATTACATGACAAAATGCAATGTTGGTTATCATTCTATAGGAAATAATCATATGACAGATCTATTGATTATTTATCTAGAATCATTTTAGCAAATCAAGCAATTCAATGGAGACGAGGACTCTATTACAGTAAGTGAATGCAGGTGACAGCAAATCAATCATCTAATTGTGGTTTGGTGTACACATTCCATCTTTTATTTTCAATGCCTCAATTTCCTTTTATTGTATTTTTTTGCTAATTAGTTTAATTTTGTATTTACTTCTTATTTTTTAATTATATTTTATATTGGTGATAGTGTTCTTTAATGTACTTATAGATAATATATAATTATTAGTATAAATCATTTCTTTAATACATTTTATCATATATTTTATGTTTTACATATTATTTTATCATTCCATGACAGTTGTGTGTCTCTGTTTCTGTCTATCTGACATTCTTTGATCATAGATGGTGCTAAGCTTCACTTTTAGCCTGCTACACACCAGGTTTGCCCGGCAGCATAAGTTACCATGGTTACATGGCTGGCATTCACATTAGCCACCTTGGTGGAACAGGGTTGAGGCTCAGATTGATGGAACGGAAACCTGAGCCACAGTTATGGCTTAGCCATGGTTGAGGCTTAGCCAGAGTCATAGTTTCCATGGTTACTGAGTTGGGGCTAATCTCAGCCTCTTTGATGGAACCGAACTCTCACTCATATTAGCCAGACTTGGCCATTTAAGCTTGGCTTTGCCTTTAGCCTGCTTGATGGAATACCCCCCTGAGCATGAACCAACAGGCCATCATATCAGAACAATATCTAATTCCATCAACATAGACTGATGAAGAACTGAAACAATAATGTCTTATGTCTTCAGTTGTCCAATTTTCCCATCCTTCAGCACGCTTCCTACAGCATTTAAGTGTGTGTCAGTGTTGTTTGTGTGTGTTGTACGTGTGTGTCTGCGTTGTACGTGTGTCTGTTCATCTGCTTGCTTTACAGAAAATATAAAGGTTTTCCCCACACGTCAGAAATTGCTTTACTATCACAGATAAACTCACAATACTTACACTTCCACAGCTTCCTCACCACAGGGATCTGTAAAAATAGAAAACGAGAACATGTTTAGTTCAACAACTCAGCTCAACAACGTCACTGTTAAATACAATAAGGTATTAGAAGCGAAACGACGCCGATGTTACAGAGAAAACTGACATGTTAACTAGCGTGTGTGTGAGAGTGAGTGAGAGGGAAAAAGAGTGGCCAAGGACTGGTCAAGCGGATCAACGCGCTGCAAGCAGCTCGCGGTGTTCGCAACGTAACCTCCTCCATAGCGCCTGCTGCACTTCTTTACCCAGACAGCGGCAGAATCGCTTTTCTATTGTGTAAAATCACGGTTATAGAAATTATACAGTCGCGCACACTCGCCGGTATGTGAGCCGTCCTCAGACTGAGGACACAAAGCGAACATCAACATTCAGCTGACTCTTCTTTGAGTTAACATTAGCTAGTGTTAGCAATAAGTACTATTAACATGATGCACACGTTCAAAAAAAAATATAAATAAATAAAGCGGTTAGATGATGACTAACTGATGATGATGACTAATTCAAATGTGAAAGTAGTTGAAGAGTTGATGGATGAAAGGAACTTGGTATGTGTTACTGATGGGAGAGGAACGAGGGTGAACACAGCTACAGGTTATGAGTCAGCATTAGATGTAACACTAGTGTCAAGTGTCATTGCGGGCGTTAGTAGTTGGGAAGTCTGTGCGGATTCCACTGTAGGTAGTGACCACTACCCAGTGACATGTTCGGTAGGAGAGAGAATGGAAGTAAGTGCGAGTGTACAAATCCCAAAGTGGGTATACGCTAAGGCAAAATGAGATCTGTTTCAGGAGATATAGAGGAGATAAATGAGAACATAACCTCAGGAATTTTAAGGCCAGCAGAGGGAGCCATCCCCCAGAGTAAGAGCAAGATAAATAGGAAACTGGTACCGTGGTGGACAGAAGAATGTCATCAAGCTGTTAAAAAAAGAAACAGAGAATTTAAACAACTCAAAAGAACCCATCGTGTGCAGCAGCTAGTCCAATATAAGAAGGCACAGACAGTAGTGAAAAGAACAATATTTTCTTATAACAGAAAGATTAACATATGATCTTGAAAAACCAGAAATGCTGGCAAATGATCAAAGTGGTTTTAGAAAAGGAAGAAACACAATGGATGCAGTGATAAGGCTAGAGACAGAGATAAGAAAGGCCCAGGCAAATAAAGAAGCAGTAGTGGCAGTGTTTTTTGATATTGAGAAAGCATATGATATGATGTGGAAGGAAGGATTATTAATAAAGCTGTGCAAGATGGGTATAAGAGGAAGGGTGTACAACTGGATTAAGTAGAGAATGGGACCCCTCAAGGGAGTGTGATTAGCCCTTTACTCTTTACACTAATGATCAATGACGTGTTCTCAAAAGTACCAGAGGAGATAGGTAGGTCACTCTTTGTGGATGATGGGGCCTTGTGGAAAAGAGGAAGGAATGTGGCATATGTTGTGGGCAAAGTACAAGGGGCTATTGATGAGGTGGTGGAGTGGGGCTATGACTGGGGATGCCAGTTCTCAGTGGAAATTACTGGGCGAATTTGAAGGGACACAATGATTCTCACCCGTCGAAAGTGGTACTGCAGGAGCGCTGGGAGAATGGGAAGAGTCAGAGGGAAAATCAGAGGGAGAGTAGGAAAGGAATTGGCAAATGAACTGGGAGGAATCTGTGGAACATGTACTTTTGAGGTGTAGGGCATATGAGGCAAATACAGAGGTGATGAAAAATAATCTAAGGAAATTAGGGGATCAAGAATTTCATTTAAAGGGAGTAATGGAAACGAGTGAGAAATGTTAACAGGATGATTATGTAGGAGCAGCAAGTGTGCACCCTTGACGGTCTACAAATGTTGCTGGAAACTGGCAAAACAGGTTCATTAAGGAGACAATCCTTTACTAGTCTTCCATAGAAAACCACGTCAGGCTTGCTGTGATGACTCTGCCCACTTTGAGGAGGCGCTATGAAAACAACATGCTGATACTAAACTGAGTCGAGTCGATTAGAGTAAAGTTGAGATCAGAGCAGTTATTTGATCACATTCATCACATTTCCTTCAGATGAGACTTGAGAAAACTTTGGTCTGTGGTTTGTTTCCTGTTCAGCAGCAGAATCACTTCACAGACGTTCAGCAGCTTCATGACGATCATTTCCTGCTTTCACAAGGTAACAGAACTAAACTCATCTCATCACACATGTGAAAAAGAACTTTGTAACTGAGTTAAAACGTTTTTTTGGACTAGAACGCTGATTAGTTTTAGTCATTTCTATATGTGATAGTTTTAGTCCAATTTTAGTCAAACTCAAAAAAGTTTTAGTCAGTTTTAGTTTAAAAAAAGAAAGAAGTATTCTTTTAACAAATCCATTTAGGTCAATAAGTATTGGAGATTACTGTTGGGCAGAATGAAATTTCCTCCACCGGTGGTGCGCCGCGACCGACTCTACTAAAAAAAAAGGGGCGTCAACAAAATAATTTTGTCATCGTCATCATTGACGAAAACAACACTGTAACTGAGTGGACGTGATGTTTTTACTGTGAAGCTCATGAATCTCACGTCACTGACTCTTGTTCAGTGACTGAGGTTTTTACACAGAATGAATTGACCCTGTAGTGACACTGAGAGGCTTAAATGTCTGGTGTAATACTGCAAACTTGTCTTATTATGGGATGTGAACATGTCCTGGTTCCTCTGAACGTGAAGAAGGCCCAACCCTTTTGAAGCAGCTCTGCTGACACAGTATAAATGCTGACATCTGCTGGATGACATGTGATATTACACACTGGAATCACGTGGATGCTCAGAACCCACGAGCTGAACTTCTGTACGGTCTTAATTCACTGAGTTATGGTTTGACATCAAACATATTTAAATGTAACATCTATAAACACAAACTCTTGTTAACGACCAGATGTTGTTTGGAGCTCAAACGTCACCTGGTTGTAACAAAAGACTTTTCTACAAGTTCACTGTGTTTGTTTTTGTGGAGAGAGTCGTGTTCCTTTGTCACAGCTAAAGAATCAATCATGGAGTAAAAGTGACAGCTACAGTGAAAAGTGGAATTTCCTGTTCAATAATTCCTAAGATATGAACTCGTTTTCTTTTATTTTGACCTTTGTCTGAAAAGTGGATCCTCTCTCAGCTAACTTGGCTAGTGCTGCTAACTGCAAAACAATCACTTCCCTGTTACAGATCCATCATGTTCTTATGACTTAACTCCGCCTCCTCTGACTCACTCTGTCTCCATCAGCTGTTTAGTTTATTTCACATAGAAACAATATAAAAAAACACATAGACGATAACACATAAAAGTACATGTGACGTGCAGCAGAAACACGGATTGAAAAAGAAATGCACTGAAAATGAAAAAGTTGTAACTTTTTGTCGACGTGATGTTTTTACTGTGAAGCTCATGAATCTCACGTCACTGATTCTGTAAAATGTTTGGAAATCACTGGTTTAGAGGACATTTGTGCTTTTGGCGAAAGAGAAGTTCTGCTGGACTCAAAGATCAGATAGTGACTGATCATTTTATGTTTCCGGTGAAAACAGATTACAGCCATTGTAGGTGAAACAAAAGGATCCAGAGGACGAGGTCATATTTTGATAAGATTTAAGAAACTAAAGTTAAATTAAACGTTTATTCTCAATCGTCACAATTAACGACATCTCTTCAAAGTCCAGATGTTTAACATACATATGTATCTATCTATTGGGCAGCTTCTTACCTGACCACCAGAGGGCGGGCTCTTCTGTTAAACCAGTGGACTCACCTGCAGTGAAGGGCTGTAAAGTGTGATGCAAACAGCGTCTTGAGTGAGTTGTGAGTCGAGCTGTGACGTTCACGAACGAGTCAAATCTTTTTAACGGCTCTTTGAAATGAACCAGTAACTGAGTGACTGACAGTCCATTATTAGCATAAACCAATGGGCTGTGCCGATTGTTCAGTCAGCCAATGAGGGTCATGTCGGCCAATTCTGTGGTTAAAAAAAGTCTTCTTGCTGACCGGCCCACATTAGGTCAATGTGGTCCACCCATGTTAGCAGAACTTGTAATGAGCGAGTTTTATTCTCCCAGCAGGTGGCGCTCTGCTATGAATCAGATCAAGGACAGTGAAGAGGAAGCTCCGCCCTCTAAAACCACTCTGTGTGAGGAACATGAGGGTCAGAGGTGAGATGAGGATCTCATGGATCATGTGACTCGTCTCCATGTCACAGCTCAGTGTTTTATTTACACATCATGTGTTTGTAGGAGGATCCATCAACAGAGACCAGACTCTGCCAGACCTGGACCTGGACCCAGCTGTGTGTCCATGAAGAGTGACTGGTCCATGGCTCAACCTGTGAACTTCAAACAAGAACAGAGGTCAGATGATGGAGGGTGGAGGTCTTCACAGGTCAACAACTCAAATGATCCACCATGTAGCAGCAGAGGCACCTAATATTTGAGAATTCAGACCCAGACCCATGCAGACCCAAGACATTCTGGAACCAAGTCCCAAACAGACCCGTCCCCATTTAATCTCAGATCTGGACCCATGAAAAAATAAGAAATGTTGAATAATTGTGGAACAGTCCTGGCTCACATGCTTGGGTTTGGGTAAAGTGATCTGACTGAAGATGTGGAAGTCTTAAATGTGTTAATCATTGTAGTGTTTGACACCATCTGGGTCACACTCAACCATTTCTGACACAAACCTGTTTTCCTTGTGTCTCCTGATACTGTAGATCATTAATGAGATTAATGGTCTGTAGTTAGTACATTTCTGTATGTCCCCTTTCTTGAACAATGGCACTACTTTCGCCACTATAATTTTGGTGGGAAATGTTCCTGTTTGAAATGACAGGTTGCAGATGTGTGTTAGAGGTGAAACGATTTTAACTATTACTTTCTTAATTAGCTTCATGTCGAGGTCATCAACATCTGTGGATGTTCTTGCTACGCATTTGTTGACCAGGTGTCTAATCTCTCTGTCCTTCACTGGGGTGAGAAACATTGTGCTGGGGTTTGTGTCTCTGTCCTTATCAAAGTGGTCCCAGTGAAGGAGTGAGTCAGGAATGTCCTTTGCCAGATTCGGCCCCACATTGACAAAGAATTCATTAAATCTTTCTACTATGATTTCCTTGTTATCTTCCTTTGTGTTATTGTCCAACCTTAATGAGATCAATCACAGCAGATGTTGTATTTACATGTCATGTCGTGTGTTTGTAGAACGATCCATCAACAGGGACCAGACTCTGCCGGACCTGGACCTGGACCCAGCTGTGTGTCCATGAAGAGTGACTTGTCTATAGGTCGTTATATTAACTTCAAGGATGGACAAAAACATGGTGAACTGATGTAAGAATTTCACACATAGTAACACACACTTACATGATCCTCCACCAGGGGGAGCCTGTCTAGTCCAAAACATGTTGAATCCAGAAAAACACTCTTCTTCTCTTTGGTGGACCAATGTTGTTTTTCTGTCTCCACTAAACGTCTTCAGCCTGTCCTCGTCTCTGAATACGTTTCCAGCAGTAAATCTAGTCAGAGTCCATGATTGGTCAGGGATTGTGTCTTTGAGACTTCCCACATAACAAACACTAGAGACTGTCCTTCAGGGACTTTTGTCTTCAACCTGTCAAACTCATGTCATGTGAACTTGGCTGAAGAAGAATCGTAGGTGCAGCACATTGAAAACCTGGTAGAAACAAATGATTGTTTAGTAAATGACACTGAATCTTTTCTCCTCAGAGTTGATCAGCAGAAGACAGAGGTTCTCAGTGGTCAGTCTGTCCAGCAGCATGGAGCAGACCTGGACTCCATATTTAAGGTGTGTAAATGTACAAACATGACACTACTGTTAATACTGAAGCAGAGTCCTGGGGCCTCATGTATAAACCGTGCGTACGCACAAAAAGACGGCGTACGCTTGCTTTCACGTTCAGACGGCATGTATAAAAATGTACTTGGCGTGGAAGTTTGCGCATCGCAGCGCAAACTCTCGAGCTGCCGTGAGAATTTGCCGAGAGCTCCGCAAACTCTTGTCAGGTGGAGACGCTGCAATATTAAGCTCTGAAACTTATCACAGTGTTTGAAAATAATATTATTAATGTGTCTACAGTGACAAACATGAATTTTCTGTGACAAACAATACTGATACACCACGTTTGAACATATGTGGATAACATCAGAGAGGACACTGAAGACGAAACTGATCCTGTGAGCGAACACACACACTACAGACCTGTGTGTGTGTGTGTGTGTGTGTGTGTGTGTGTGTGAGAGAGGGAGACTCACTTATTTACTTTGAGCAAATTACTGAAATTAATTTTCCACAGATGAATTATTTCTTTATGTAACACAGTGATGTAAACACAGCTACTGACATGAACACATGAACACACGTCAGTCTATAATGTTTTAAACACAAAATAAAGTTACAGACTGATTTGCTGTAAGAAAACGGGACTTGAACGTTGAGTAGAACATTTTCTTTATCCCATTTTAATCCACACGATAACGAAATTACTTTGAAAAAGTTATTCCGCCACCGCTGCGCCTTTCATCGGAAGAGAAAGCCGCAGCATCCACAACACAATCAGTGACAGTAATGAATGGTTACATGGAGTAACTCCGTGAACTCTGTCTGCTTATTTTGTGCGTAATGTGTGTAGATGATGACGTGTGACACTTATAGATTGTTGAAATAATCTGTAAATTCAGCTCACATGGATCAGTCATGTCTAAACATACATGTTACACCAGAAACAAACATGCACAGGATCAACTATCAATGCACAGCCAGTTTTTTAAGCATCAATATTAATATGAGAGCAGTCGCTGTGACCCTGACATTTAGTTCCTTTGTGTTTATCACTAATTCCAAAAAAAAACAACAAAAATAATCTATTTTTACAGATTTATACATCATAAATTGACGAGTTGATCGTGCACTTTCCTTCTTTTTCTTTTATTTCCCTCTTTCTTTGCTGCCACAGTTGTCCTTTTTCTTCAGGACGAAGGAGTTTTAGAGTCATTTGTATATTCATTTGTGGGTGGGCGTGGTGTGTTCCTCATTCATCTCCGCTCAGTTTCACGTTTGATGGGATGTATAAAGAAAAGGTGCGCAGGACTTGGCGTACGCACAGTTTTATAAATCTGAGATTTTCTTTGCGTACGTACTTTATACATTTTGTGCGTACGTCGTCTTTTAGTATGAAAGCTGCGCACTCTTTTATACATGAGGCTCCTGGTCCTGACAGTCTGGATGCTGCTCTGTGGACCTGCAGGACTTCACTCTGTCACTGATCATCTGAGGTTAAACTTCACATGTTCTGTTCCAGCTGCTGGAGGAGAACATCATCTGCTTTGTGAAGAACGAGCTGAAGAAGATCCACAAGGTTCTGGATACAGATCACACAGAAGTCTCAGAGAGTCAGAGGGAGGATGAGGAGCAGAGGAGCAGCAGAGAGGCCTTTCTGAAGATCACAGGGGACTTCTTAAGGAGGATGAAGCAGGAGAAGCTAGCTGACAGTAAGAGGACTTTTAATGTGAAAGGAAGAACATCTTATTTTCTCAATGATCCACTCACTGATTTATTTTCTTGTGTTCTGTCAGAAATCAGAGCTCCAGCTTGTCGACGTGAACTCAAATCAAACCTGAAGAAGAAGTTCCAGTGTTTGTTTGAGGGCGTGGCTAAAGCAGGAAACCCCACCCTTCTGAATGAGATCTTCACTGAGCTCTACATCACAGAGGGAGGGACTGGAGAGGTCAATGAAGAACATGAGGTCAGACAGATTGAAAGAGCTTCCTGGAAACCAGACAGACCAGAAACATCCATCAGACAAGAAGACATCTTTAAAGCCTCAGCTGGAAGAGATGGACCAATCAGAAGAGTGATGACAAAGGGCGTGGCTGGCATTGGGAAAACAGTGTTAACACAGAAGTTCACTCTGGACTGGGCTGAAGACAAAAGCAACCAGGACGTACAGTTCATGTTTCCCTTCACCTTCAGAGAGCTGAATGTGCTGAAAAAGAAGAAGTTCAGTTTGGTGGAACTCATCCATCACTTCTTCACTGAAACCAAAGAAGCAGGAATCTGCAGGTTTGAAGACTTTAGGGTGGTCTTCATCTTTGATGGTCTGGACGAGTGTCGACTTCCTCTGGACTTCCACAACACTGAGATCCTGACTGACGTCACAGCGTCCACCAGAGTGGACGTGCTGCTGACAAACCTCATCAGGGGGAAACTGCTTCCCTCTGCTCGCCTCTGGATAACCACACGACCTGCAGCAGCCAATCAGATCCCTCCTGACTGTGTGGACATGGTGACAGAAGTCAGAGGGTTCACGGACCCACAGAAGGAGGACTACTTCAGGAAGAGGTTCAGAGATGAGGAGCAGGCCAGGAGGATCATCTCCCACATCCAGACATCACGAAGCCTCCACATCATGTGCCACATCCCAGTCTTCTGCTGGATCACTGCAACTGTTCTGGAGAACATGTTGAAAACCAGAGATGGAAGAGAACTGCCCAAGACCCTGACTGAGATGTACATCCACTTTCTGGTGGTTCAGTCCAAAGTGAAGAAGGTCAAATATGATGGAGGAGCTGAGACTGATCAACACTGGAGTCCAGAGAACAGGAAGATGATTAAGTCTCTGGGGAAACTGGCTTTTGAGCAGCTGCAGAAAGGAAACCTGATCTTCTATGAATCAGACCTGACAGAGTGTGGCATCGATATCACAGCAGCTTCAGTTTACTCAGGAGTCTTCACTCAGATCTTTAAAGAGGAGAGGGGCCTGTACCAGGACAAGGTCTTCTGCTTTGTCCATCTGAGTGTTCAGGAGTTTCTAGCTGCTCTTCATGTTCATCTGACCTTCATCACCTCTGGAACAAATCTGTTGTCAGAAGAACCAACAACGAGCCAGTGGTCCATACAAACAAAAAAACCTAAACTGAATCATCTGCACCAGAGTGCTGTGGACGAGGCCTTACTGAGTCCAAATGGACACCTGGACTTGTCCCTCCGCTTCCTCCTGGGTCTTTCACTGGAGACCAATCAGAAGCTCTTAAGAGGTCTACTGACACAAACAGGAAGTGGTTCACAGACCAATCAGGAAACAGTTGAGTACATCAAGAAGAAGATCAGTGAGAATCTGTCAGCAGAGAGAAGCATCAACCTGTTCCACTGTCTGAATGAACTGAACCATCGTTCTCTTGTGGAGGAGATCCAAGAGTCCCTCACATCAGGACGCCTGTCCACAAAGACACTGTCTCCTGCTCAGTGGTCAGCTCTGGTCTTCATCTTACTGTCACCAGGAAAAGATCTGGAAGAGTTTGACCTGAAGAAATACTCTGCTTCAGAGGAGGCTCTTCTGAAGCTGCTGCCGGTGGTCAAAGCCTCTAACAAAGCTCTGTACGTGGATCAGTATATAAATATTAATAAGACATATTCTAAAGAGCACAAGACAAACATGTTTAACCTTTTGTTCATCACTGTTTTCTACCTCAGACTGAGTGGCTGTAAACTCTCGGGGAGAAGCTGTGAAGCTCTGTCCTCAGTCCTCAGCTCTGTGTCCTCTAGTCTGAGACACGTGGACCTGAGTAACAACGACCTGCAGGATCCAGGAGTGAAGCTGCTGTGTGATGGACTGAAGAGTCCTCACTGTTCTCTGGAGACTCTCAGGTTGGTGCTCAGCTGATTTATATGGACAATTCTACTCTGATTATTATTTTTATTATTATTATTTTTTTATATAATTTATTTTTTATTGACACTCAGAAACAGACATTCACATCCGGCAAAACATACATGCATACATCTCACATCTGTTGTCTGCGCTAAATGCCTAGACAAAATAAAAACAATGAAAAAAGGAAAAACACACATTAGCAACTATGTACAAGTTAGATTTCCACAGTTCCTCCAGCAGACAGGGGAATTATCATCATAGTGAGACTTCTGAGAAGGTGTAATAAAGTACCTAATCAAGCTTTTCCATCCAAATTCCCTCCACTTCTGTGAGCTGGTACATCTCCATTGATACCTCCAAATTGTTGTCCATTCTTCCTCAGATATATTTATCCCTCCTTCCTTCTCCCATTTTATTTGAATATATGAAGTAGAGTGAGATTTCAAATTAGACAGACCCTTATATAAGCATGACACAGTTTTATTAATAGCTTTTGTAAATAATTGAATTAGACATGTGTTTATCTTTGTTAGATTTTTCATCTTTGTATTGACGTAATGCCGTAACTGCAGGTATCTATAAAAGTCTTGTTTTTCTAAAACATGTGTCCTTTTAAGCGTTTCAAAACTGAGGAACTTTCCATCTTTCATTACTCTACATAAGGCTGTTATACCGTTAGCTATCCAGTCCTTAAATCTAGAATCCAATTTATTAGGTCTAAAATGCGAATCATAAGCACACCATTTAAGAGCCAAAATATCATTTTCAAGTTTATGTTCTTTTATAATAATTTTCCATACTTTAAGCATCTACGCTCATCACAATTGCTTCAGTTTGATTTCTTTGTATATGATCCATAATATGTAGTGTCTTTGGTATATTGTCTTGTGTTTGGCGTTGCTGTATGAAACCTGTCTGATCATTATGTATCAGTGTCGGCAGGAATTCTTCTAATCGTTTGGCCCCAACAGAAGTAAATCATTTATAGTCCACATTAAGAACAGAGATTGGCCTAAAAGAGCCACTCTCCACTTTATCCTTGCCTTCTTTTGGTATGGCTGAAATGATTGCCTCCTTCCAGCTGGGTGGCGTTTGCACATTTTTTAAAGTCCAATTCAGAGTAGGAAGTAAAACAGGTATTAGTTCTTTTTTAAATTCCTTGTATCACTCTGCCGTGTAGCCATCAGATCCTGGTGATTTGCTTAATTTAAGTCTACCAATTGCAACTTTTAATTCTTCTTCAGTTATATCCGCAGTCATCATTTTATTTTGATTTTCATCGAGAGTGGGTAAATCTAGGGAATTCAGGAAGCTGTCAATTTGGGCCACACTCCCACCTGGGACTTCAGAATATAAGGTTTTGTAAAACACTTCAAAAGCTTCCTGAATTTCATTTAGTTTATTTTTTATCGCTTTTGTCCTTGGATCCCTATTTTTATGAATTGTATTTTCAGCTATCCTTTTTTTCAATTTCCATGCCAATACTTTCATAGATTTGGAGCCACTTTCGTAGTGTTTCTGTTTCAGAAACATTAAATCTTCTGTGCCAAATCTAATTTCTGTTTTCCTTCTAGCACTTTTAGCTTGTTTTTGAAATCCTCTAACTTTTTATTCCTATTTTTTTTCTTAAATGACGATATTGCTATAATTTTCCCTCTCAGAACAGCCTTCAGAGTATCCCATAACATGGGAGGTGAAACCTCTCCAGTATCATTGAATTCTAAGAAGAGACACATTTCTGATTTAATTTGTGCCTTAAAAGACAGATCATTCAACAGACTGGAATTCAATTTCCATGTATTATTTTTTGATCGCAGGCCAAAATCAGCGGATAAGTATACTGGTGCATGGTCACTTAGATCTATTGTCCCGATTCCACAAGTATGTATTTTATCTTTATCCTTCCCAAATGTTATGAAATAATCTATTCTTGTATAGAGAGAGTGAGGAGCAGAGTAGTAAGTGTAATCCCTTCTGTTAGGGAAAAAATCTCGCCATATATCAATCAAGCCCACCTCCTCAAATAGTGTGTTTACTTTCTTATAGAAGGACTTCCTATCCTGGGTTTTTCCACAAGATGAGTCCAACTTTGGCTGCAGATGTATATTTAGATCCCCTCCACAGATCAAGAGGCCTTCTGTTTCACTTACCATGATATTGGTTATTTTTTGGAAGAAACTAATGTCACTCCCTGGGGGTGCATAGACATTCACTAAGGTAATTGGATTCCCATCTATCTTACCCCTTACTTAAAATAAACGTGCCCTCTTTATCACCCATTTCGAATACTTTTTCAAAATGTAGCTTGTTTGAAATGAGAATAGCAACTCCTCTTCTCTGCCCTGATTTGTATGAAGAAAAAAACAGATTTGTAAAGCCCCTTTTCTTTAGCGTTATATGCTCCTTGTCTGTCAAATGGGTCTCTTGTAAATAAACCACATGGGCTTGTTCTGTTCTCACTTTAGATAGGATTTTACTACGTTTAACTGGATTCAACAGCCCATTGACATTAAACGAAATTAATTTTAATTTGTCACTAGCCATACTTATTTACTTGTAAGTGTACCAACAAACTTAACAAGATGAAAATTGAAAGATCTGCTCCCTGAACAAATAACAACACCAAACATAAGCAAGAAATAGAAAAAAGGATAAACAAAAAGAGTGATCCCAAGGCTGGGGTCTCTAAGAAAAGACCCTGGCCTGAGCTGGATAAAATATCTAGCTGTGAGGGAAAGCCTCTCCCACCTGTGGGCTGAGGGCCCCCACCATGGCGCTCTAAAAAAGAAAAGAAAAGGTCTCTGTTCATTCCACAGAAAATGTGTCCTTATACAGCAACCCTCGCCTGTATATATATTCTCATCATGTGGTGAATATAGCACGTTCTGTTTAGCTTTCCAACTCTTCAAAAATCAGTCAAAGCTTATACTTCTTCTGGAGAGGATGGGGACGGCCTTCTGAAAGCTCGCAGTTTCTCCTTGATACCCTTCTCTTGCTCCTCACCTGTCCCTGATTATTTTTTTAATTACATATGTGAATAGATTTTCTTGAACTCCTCCTCAGAATGAGTGGCTGTAAACTCTCAGAGAGAAGCTGTGAAGCTCTGTCCTCAGTCCTCAGCTCTGTGTCCTCTCGTCTGAGACACGTGGACCTGAGTAACAACGACCTGCAGGATCAAGGAGTGAAGCTGCTGTGTGATGGACTGAAGAGTCCTCACTGTTCTCTGGAGACTCTCAGGTCAGAACTCTGACTCAGACTCTTTGCTTCTTTAGGTTCTTGTTAATGAAGATGTTTTTTCTGATTCACTGAGTTCATCATATCTTCTTAACTCCAGTCTGTCAGGTTGTCTGGTCTCAGAGGAAGGATGTTCTTCTCTGACCTCAGCTCTGAACTCAAACCCCTCCCATCTGAGAGAACTGGACCTGAGTAACAATGACCTGCAGGATCCAGGAGTGAAGCTGCTGTGTGATGGACTGAAGAGTCCTCACTGTTCTCTGGAGACTCTCAGGTTGGTGCTCAGCTGATTTATATGGACAATTCTACTCTGATTATTTTTTTAATTACATATGTGAATAGATTTTCTTGAACTCCTCCTCAGAATGAGTGGCTGTAACCTCTCAGAGAGAAGCTGTGAAGCTCTGTCCTCAGTCCTCAGCTCTGTGTCCTCTCGTCTGAGACACGTGGACTTGAGTAACAACGACTTGCAGGATCAAGGAGTGAAGCTGCTGTGTGATGGACTGAAGAGTCCTCACTGTTCTCTGGAGACTCTCAGGTCAGAACTCTGACTCAGACTCTTTGCTTCTTTAGGTTCTTGTTGATAAAGATGTGTTTTCTGAATCACTGAGTTCATCATATCTTCTTAACTCCAGTCTGTCAGGTTGTCTGGTCTCAGAGGAAGGATGTTCTTCTCTGACCTCAGCTCTGAACTCCAACCCCTCCCACCTGAGAGAACTGGACCTGAGCTACAATCATCCAGGAGACTCAGGAGAGAAGCTGCTGTCTGCTGGACTGAAGAGTCCTCACTGGAGACTGGACACTCTCAGGTATTCTCCTCTTCCTCCTCCTCCTTCAGGTTGAAGATGTCCTGTTATTATGTTTTCCTCTGTCAGTGAGTATAACCAAACATTAGTGACACTTTTTAAACACCTCGTGAGAACGAGTGAATGTCACGTAGTTCAGCCTGAGAAACGACCAGAACCATGAACTGGACAGATCATCTGCACAGAGTAGCAGCATCATGTGAGAAGTCCTGGTACTGGGTACAGAACAGTCCTGGTCCACTTCAAACAGTCTACGGTCAAACTAAAGTAAAGATGTCTTTATTCTGTGGTGTTTGTAGTGAGTTGTGTACGAGATGTTCGTCATCTAACAGCTACAATCAAGTTGTTCTTCATTCTTCATTCAACGGTGAAAACACACAAGTTTTGGAAGCAGCAGTAACAGCGACGAGCCTCCGCAGCAGCAGCTGCATAAGTAGCCATGTGTTTCCTCTGTGACGCGCAGCTGAAAAAACCACGAAAGCACTGGAAACTAGGTCTCGATTCAAGCAAGCGATCAAACAACCGTAATTCAAATACAAAGTTTATGGTTTTTAGACGTCGCTGTCATTAGAT
>NW_025320899.1:0-12500 GCF_019176455.1 Solea senegalensis | reverse complement strand
TTCTAGTTATTTTAATCACAGAACAGGAAGTGCTGCAGGAAACGGCTTGAATTAAAAAACAGAAGAAGAAACCTGTTCTAACGGAAGCATTTTTAATCTGGTCCAAGGATGAGGATGAGGATTAGACGTGAGTCATGGCGTCCGTGTGGGCGCCAGAGGAAATGAAAGACACTTATGGTGGAAGAAAGTATTTAAAAAAACAAAAAACGCAGCATCCAAGACAAGAATGTTTTGTTTTTTTTTGCATGAAATAACTCAAAAAAAGTTACTTGAGAAAGTTTCTGTATGTTGTTATTAACCGTTTAGGTCGGTATAATACATGATGTATTTGTTTGTGTTTCCATAGCAACAGTACCAAAATGACCAGCCCCAAGTTTGTCCAACAGTGAGATAAAGACGTGAAAATGTTCTGGAGATATCGTAGACTAAAACTGACGTAGTTTTTATCAGGTTTGAAGTTTGTAAACAAATAAACAAGAGCTTAATTTTATGAACTGGTCCTTCAAAGTCCAGCTCTTTGAAACAAAGCCTGGATGGTTTGTGTCCATGAAATGTGAAAGTTATAACTTTGTCATAGAGTGAAAACAAATACATCATTGGAAAGGTCTCAGCCTGGAGAGTAACATATGTCAGTATGAAGACTCCACATAACTCCAGCTTTTAAATATTGACCTTTAAACGTTCAACTTGGTGCTTACAGAAAGCTTCTAGTATGGTTGTGAATAAGGTTATGAAATGATATTTCTACTGAATATTTGAAATGTCTGGTACAGCCGAAGTAGTAATCATACTCTATCTAGATAAGGTGTGTTAAGAAAGGGCATAGACGTTGCCTTATTTCTGCTATATTCACTTATATCCTAGAAATTGTGTTTTGGGGCCGACAGTTTTGTGTCCTACAGTAGGGCTTTAAAATGATATTTCCTCAGAACATATAAAATATCTGGTAAAGCCGAGTTAGTAATCACACTGTATCTACATAAGTACAGTCGTTGTTTTATTGCTGTTATTTTCACGAATATCACCAGTGTTTGGGCCGGTAGTTTTGGGTCTGAAATTGACGGTTATGAAACGATATTTCTACTGAATATATCAGATATCTGTTACAGCCAAATTAATAATTGCATGCATATAGATTATCTTTGTTAAGAAAAAGTAGATATTACAGCCAAAAGAGGAGTCGCACGTTACCGGCCATACCGGGTTGAGTCCTTAGCAACCACCATAGCAACGTACTGAGACGTGAAACAATCAGTAGGGACTTATTATAAAATCATACCGCCTACATGCTGTGAAAGGTCAGAATAGTCACTGTCTGGTGAATATTTCACCACCTATAGTGAGGCCGGCTAAGCTTTCCTCAGGACTGGAACGAGGTCTACAAAGAAACAGATGTAAATGATGCTTATGATTCCTTTTTGCAAATATTTAACACGTTGTATAATAGACACTGTCCTGTAATGAAAAGACACACAAATCAGAAAAAGGAGGGGAAACCATGGTTAACAAAAACGTTGATAAATGCCTGCAAGAAGAAAAACACCCTGTACAGACAGTACATGAGATTAAGGACAGAACATTCAGAAACGAGAAACAAACAATACAGGAACAAACTAAACAGCATCCTAAAGGACTGCAAAAAAGAATACTACAGTAATCTGCTGGCAGAAAACATGAGCTATACTAAAAAACTATGGAACATTCTAAATGATGTGATCAAAAACAAAAACATAAAACCTAGCTATCCTCTCTACTTCAAGGACAAAAACACTAAGGAAGATAACAAAGAAATCATAGCAGAAAGATTTAATGAATTTTTCGTCAATGTAGGGCCGAACTTGGCAAAGGACATTCCTGACTCACTCCTTCACTGGGACCACTTTGATAAGGACAGAGACAGAAACCTAAGCACAATGTTTCTCACCCCAGTGAAGGACAGAGAGATTAGACACCTGGTCAACAAATGTGTAGCAATAACATCCACAGATGTTGATGACCTCGACATGAAGCTAATCAAGAAAGTAATAGTTGAAATCGCTTCACCTCTAACACACATCTGCAACCTGTCATTTCAAACTTTCACCAAAATGAAAGTGGCGAAAGTAGTGCCATTGTTCAAGAAAGGTGACATACATGAATTTACTAATTACAGACCAGTCTCAATACTACCACAACTGTCAAAAATTCTGGAGAAACTATTTAACAATAAGCTAGACAACTTCATTAACAAACACAATCTGCTATATGATAGCCAATATGGATTCAGAAGAAACCACTCGACGGCGCTAGCTTTAACTGAGTCTGTGGAAACCATTACTGACGCCATTGATCAAAAACTACATTCCATAGGAATATTCATAGACCTGAAAAAGGCATTTGACACCATCAATTCAATTCAATTCAATTCAATTCAATTTTATTTGTATAGCGCCAAATCATAACATACATTATCTCAAGGCACTGTACATAGACAACATCAAAGAGAGCAGAGAACCCCAACAGTTCACACAATGAGCAAACACTAGGCATCAGTGGAGAGAAAAAACTCCCTCTTAACAGAAGAAGAAATCTCTGACAGAACCAGGCTCAGAGATGTGCGGTCATCTGCCTCGACCGGTTGGGGTGAAAGGAAAAATGGGGGACAGTGGAGAGGTGGGGGACAGAAAATGGGGGGAGAGAAAGGACAAGAGGGAGATGAGGGAGAGACAGAAGAGAGAGAGGGAGACCAGCAGCAGATACACAACAACTGTATCAGGTTACAAGTTTATACAGTTACTGATATCGACTTTTTAATTACAAAATAATAATAATGGTGACGATGAGCGTAGCCTCGGAAACTGGATCTTGATCCTGCAACCTGCATGATGAGAATACAGAGAGAGAGAGAGGGAAGGAAGGAAAGACACAAACTAGGGAGAGAAAGAGACAAGGTTAATGACATATAAAAAGTCATAATCAAATGCTGAGTGTGAGAGAGTGAATGTGCGTGTACCACAGGAAAATCCCCCAGCAGTTTAGTTCTATAGCAGCATAACTAAGAGATGGTTTAGGTTTCCCTGAACCATCTCTAACTATAAGCTTTATCAAAAAGGAAAGTTTTAAGTCTAACTTTAAATACAGAGAGAGGCTCTGCCTCCCGAACTATCATTGGAAGCTGGTTCCACAGGAGAGGAGCCTGGTAACTAAAGGCTCAGCCTCCCATTCTACTCTTACAGACTCTGGGAACCACAAGTAAACCTGTATTTTGTGACCTAAGTGGTCTATTAGGATGATAGGGTAAGACTAGGTCTTTCAGGTATGAAGGGGCCTGACCATTAAGTGCTTTGTACGTGAGGAGGAGGATTTTAAATTGAATTCTAAACTGTATGGGGAGCCAGTGTAGAGAAGCTAACACTGGAGTTATATGGTCTCTCTTTCTAGTTCATCAACCATGATATTTTGATAGCTAAACTGGAGTGATATGGTATAAGAGTCATAGCACTGGAATGGGTCAAGAGTTATCTTCACAACAGATCTCAATATGTTAAGATGGGAGATTGCACATCGACTTGGTTGGACATAATTTGTGGGGTCCCACAAGGATCAGTGCTGGGCCCCAAACTGTTTATACTATACATTAATGACATATGCAAGGTATCCAATATTCTGAAATTGACATTATTTGCAGATGATACTAATATTTTCTGTTCGGGGGAAGACCAAAACCAGCTAGTGGAAACAGTCAATAATGAAATGGCCAAGATACATGTGTGGTTTAATATAAATAAACTATCACTAAATTTAGAGAAAACTAAATATATGCTGTATGGGAAAAAAGTATTAGTATTTTATATTAACATACAAGTTAATGGAGTGGACATTGAAAGGGTTAATGAGTATAAAGTGCTGGGAGTGATTTTTGATGACATGTTAAGTTGGAAGCCACACACCAAGCTGTTAAAAGGTAAGCTGGCCAGGAGTGTGTCCATACTTTGGAGGGCACAAAAACTATTAAACCAGAAGGCACTGTACTTGTTGTACTGCGCACTAGTCTCTCCACACCTGCAATACTGCGCAGAGGTCTGGGGACACACTTACAAAACCACTACTAATCCCCTGTTTATACTCCAAAAAAGAGCCTTGAGAATCCTACATTATGCCAGATACAGAGAACATACAAATCAACTATTTACCAAATCAAAAATACTCAAATTCTATGACTTAATAAAATACCGCACAGTACAGATGATTTACAGGGCTGCCAACAAAAACCTCTCTCACAATCTACAGATATTATTCCTGAACAGAGGGGAGGGACACAATCTAAGAGGGAACATGAGGTTTAGGCAGAGAAGGGTAAGAACTTCATTAAAATCCTTTACCATGTCGGTCACGGGGGTCAGACAGTGGAACAATCTGGATGAGGGGATGAAAAAATCAGCAAAACTGAGTGTATTTAAAAAGAAGTATGTAGAGATGACTATTAATCGATACAGAATGACACAGAAGGAAAGTATGACAAAGGTCAGGGACAGAAATCTGTAGACACTGTGGGAAACGGCAGGGGAAGCAAAGTTAACCAAACAAAAAAAAAAAATGTCAGAGTTGACTGTCTAGAGCTAGACCATATCTCTGAGTGCTATCGGATGCTGAAACATGTTTTCTTTGTCAAAATGTCATTAAAAAAAAGAAATAAATAAAAAAAAGAAAAAAAAAGAGAGGAAACGAAATGTATGATGATAATGGGGGCGGGACTAGTTAAGCTTTGCTTCTCCCGCATTCCCTTTCGGTTATGTATATTGTGTGAACTGCACTGTTATGTGATGAGTGATCTAAATGTCATGACTGAAATAAATAAATAAATAATAAATAAATAAATAAATAAGATATTAAAGAACGCTTCATTTGTTATTACTTTATTTAGTGCAAATGAACAGCTTTCGGTGGCAATATTTGGTATGCTCAAAAAAAACATATTAAGACTCACATTCGACCCCTGTGACTGTTTTCCCAATAGTTGTATCGTAGTGGATTTAATGAAATGACAGTATAGTAATAGTCAAGAAATGGTTGTAGAAGAACACAGTGTGGATGCACACTATCATATAAAGTCCTTGTATCCATTCTCTTCCACTTATCCCTGTTTGGGTCACAGGGAAAACATGCGAGCTCCACACAGAAAGATCCCAGGGGAATCTAATCTCCATCTTGCTGTGAGGCAACAGTGGTAACCACCAAACCACCACGTTGGTGTTTTTTATGCCATATGGCCAAAATCACAAATGACATTGGTTTCGTGGGGCTTTATAATCTGTACAGTATGTGACACGCTCTGTCCTTAGGAACCAAAGTGTCATTTTCTGCAAACTTAACTTTTGGATGGAAATCATATACAATCATGTTAGCATGTACACTAATCATCCACTAATAAAGGGAGTATAGTGAGAGTAAGGCAGTGATGGACAATTTTAGCATTTTTAAATACGCCTCTTTCTTCTGTACAATGGTGCTGGTAGCAGAGAAGCATGATAGATGGTTTAGAATTTCTGACTGAGACAACTGCAGCCTCTTTATATGCTGTAGCAACCGATAACGTGATAACTTATTACGTTATTGGCCTTGCATTAAAAAAAATCATTTGATAATGTAATAAAATTAGCCTTAATATTGCATCTTGCAACAGATGCTTAAATATCTGACCTTGTAGATACCCCTCCACCCTCAAACCCCCCTCCACAGGAGGCCTAAAGGAGCAATTAAGAGTCCATTTGGATTTCTATGTCACTCTTAGAGTTTCCAACTCTGTGACCATACAGACGGGGTAGTGCGCTGCAGTTTTCAGTATGGTATTGCAATTCACCGCCAGAACACTAGGGGCTGCGGGAATGAGTCGTTAACTGACTAATGACAGCACCGCGGTCTCCATTGGTCTCAGTTGCCTCGACTGATGACGACATTTTTTGGAGGCACACGTCGGGCTACAGAGAGCACTTTGCCAGTATCATAAACAAAGATTATTGGTGTGCATGTGAATGTTCTCAGTGTTGGTATCAAATAAGATATGCTGTGATCACAAGTCATACATACCAGGACTTGCACGGCTCCCACTCCACCAGTTGCAATTTTTGTCCCTATTCAGTTCAAATCTTTGGCTATACCTCCGTCTTGAATACTCTTTCAGGATTATTACACAGATTACATAAAGACTATCAGCACTTTATGACTGTAGATTCTCTAACATGAGAGTTCTAGGAAACGTCAGCAGGTGAATGACTCTGTGTGGGATTATTGAACCTTTAAAACTTTGCATTAGGCAACCCTCTTCACAGGGTAGAACTCTTTGCTCCCTGATACTGTATGTGGGCATTCTGAAAGGGAAGATATGTAGTTATTCTGGTACAGAGCTTGCATGCATCATTGGTAAATGACTGTAATCAATGGACTATAGAGATGGATGAGAGGATAAATATATATGGGCAGTCATCAGTGCTCAAATGAATCAAAATCAATTCAAATGACTGTTTCATAGAAGAGTAGAGCACTTCACAGCAGAGACTAGGGTATTTTTTTTGTCTTTGAAAACCAAGATCACACCAAAATCATGTGTCAGTAGACGTGTCTGTTTACAAAGAATGGACACACTTACTGTATGAATTAAGGGAAATGTGTAGCAATGAGACCAGTGGGGAAAATAAAAGATCACAGTCTCATTCACTGTCAGCTTATGCTCTTACTTAAGAACATCTAAACTGAGACTGAGTGATGACCAAGACTGGACAATGCAAATCCCACACTACAGGACATATTTAAAATGAAAGGTGGAGCATTCAAACTGTAAGCACATTCATTTAGAGTGGCAACAATGAATCAACTATTGATCAACTACTACATTAATCAAGTGTTCATTTATTTCATTAGGATTTTATCCTCTCGGGTCGGTGTGAATACGTTTTACTCCTCTATGACTGTGTGCTGACTGGACTCTCTAAAAGTATTATGGACAAAAATATCTGATTACTTCATTGTGGTATACTTCAATTATATATACAGTATATATATTTTTTTTAAAACCATATTCAGACAATTATGGATTGACATTACAACACACCTTTCCTTTTCCGTTTCAGCACTGCACTGGGAGCAGGACAGCCTTCTTTCACAATGTCATCTATTACTGGAAAAGATATAAAATATGTGATCATGATTAAATAATGTGCTGACTATTACATCAATGTGAATAACATAAACAATCAAATCTATCAGTTTAGAATTGGAGGCTGCTCTTGATGTGTCAAAAGGTATTTAAATGTTGTAAAGCTCCTGTGGTTTTCTATTGCATCAGAGATGCCTGGCAATGTAAGAATACAAGTTCACCATGAAAGCTCATAACATGCTCTTCTTTCGGGATGAATGGCAGCACACAGTGAACATTGTGGGTAAGTTGTACCCTTAAGGATGACCTGGCTTCAGCATGCTATTACAAACATATCTAGCTGCTGAAGTACTGAATTACTTCTACAACCCTTTCGGACTTGATAAAGTGGATGATTTACAGCACTACACTTGTACTTCATATTTAACATTTAACTGTAACATCCTCCACATCCACATTAATAACGTGAAATACTTAAATCAACTCCTGAAAGTGTCTATGTACCTGAAGCACCGGAAGCCATATGAACACCCAGAGACAATGTGGTGCACAGCAAAACACAGCACAGTGCTGTAAACGTCTGTGCTCCATGCTTTATGGACTATGCACTGTAGAGCATCAAATCAGGGCCCTAAGTGTCCTAACACAGTCTTTGTCCCTGGCCTCTGAAGGTGGGAAGGTCAGAAAGAATCCCAGAAACACAGGCGTGATGTATGATATGATATGTAATGTAATGTAAACAGCTTAATGCTAAGACCTGTTTTCTTCTCTAGCCCTTTTTGTAATATATACATTTCTGCCATTCTTGTACACAATGGGATGTCTGGTGCTGAGAATTTATTAACATTTTCACATTGCACAAAGTCATAATATGGTTTTGTGGGGCTTGCCATTTGTTTCCTACATACCTTTTTCTAAAGCAACTGGGGCAGCTGGAGTTCCTTCTGAGGAATGGGAACCAGAGGTTGATGGTCCAGTTGGGGCTGCTGGTGGCCTAGTCAGGAACTTCACTGATGTAGTGGAGGTTGCTGAGGGACAACCTCCACTGGGTCTGGTGGGGCCATTACTGGTCCAGTTGGGGCCCTTCGGGGATCAGGTGGAGCCAGTGTTTGCTGGGGATCTGGTGGAGCTACTGGTCCAGTTGGTTGTTCGACTGGGGCTGATGAGGGTTCATCCAACTGGCGTGTGGCATCTGGTAGGACCCAGTCTGCATAGCAGAGGAACAGGAGTCATTTTACTTTAGTAATATTACTTGAATTAAATTAACAGCATAATCTGCTACAAACAAATCAATGTAGAAACTGAAATATACATAATCATTTTAAATCATCACTTATGGACCACTAGAGGTGGTGTGTGGTAGTGGAGTGACATGCCTACTAAATGAGACCTGCTTAATGAAACGCAGAACCACACGAAATGTGTGGCGATGCCTGCTCGGTCAGATTTTGCTTTCCTCTGGATGTTTATTATTTTGGTGTGTAGTTGCCAATCAATAGAGCACACAGGCATTGATGAGCTACACATCCCATTCTATATCTATTTCTTCTGCAGAGAGCTGCAAAAAAGTGTGTAGGATTGTGTCGTCTGTATTCACACACAATCTGGTGTTATGCAGAGGTGTGGGCCTGTTTATTTGTGCTTTAAAATGTCACTGCAGTGAAACATTGAGTCAATAACATTCCTTTTTAACGTTTCCCCAATTCACTTCACGCATTGCATTCAACAATGATACCTAAAAGGATCATTTGGCACAATGAAATTAAGCTTCCTAAAATTAGATACTACATTTCATTGTATGACAATATATTCCAAGTTGTTTCTGTCAGTAAGTAAACGTCAGTGATGTTTATGTTATAGGAGCAATGTGCAATAAAGTACAACATTTTAAAATTTGCATTTGGTCAGAAAGTGAGTATCCTGCTCATAGTTAAATTAAAAAAAATATACCACAAAGCATTTTTCCAGCCAGGCTGCTGTCAGCTGAACAGTCAATCACAGTGGACAGCAGGAGAGGAAGATGTTCCATTAATCAAGATTCTCACATTCTCTTGGATCTTTCTGTGTGGAGTTGACATGTTCTCCCCATATCTGTGTGGGTTCTCTCCAGGTACTCAGGCTTCCTCCCACCGTTCAAAGGCATGCATGAAGGGATAGGTTAAGTATGTGTGTGTGTGTGTGTATGTTGCCCTGTCATGAACTGGCAAGCACAAGTACTTGTGTGTGTCGGGTACTTGTGCCTGAAAGATGCTGGGATAGGCTCCAACCCACCCTGGCCTCAACAGTGGTAGAGAATGAATGAATTGATGGATGTTAAACCCAGTTTAGCCAGAAAATTGTGTGGACTCAACAGAAATAGCTTTTTACTCTGCTAAGACCAGTGTTACTAACAAACAAAGGTAAGTATACAGCCCTCAATGTGCATCGAGCACTAGGTTTAGGGTGTTGCCTAAAACGCAATGAGTGACGGGAAAAAAGCTGCACATCTATATAGGTTTGTAAAAAAGTTCCATCTCCTCAAACCTCAGAGTTTAAGCATAGCGACAATTCAATTTGTTTCACATGAATGGGTGACCACAAAGCTGAAAACCAAACACAGAAGACTCACCTTTTACAATAAATAACAGACCATTCTTACCGTGAACAAGAAGTCCATAAATGTCCCGCATTCTGTCCACACATGTAGTAGCGTTCGCCGACAAGTGGCAACGGGGCAGTAACACCTCGGACACCCAGGTGTTTGCTGTCAAGAGCATTGCCCTTACACCCAGGGCCTGCAGTTTTTCAAGCTAAAAAGGACACACACACACACACACACAAAAGAAAAGTAAGACATAACATTAATATTTAGAACAACATTTGCAAATTGCACTGCAATAAAACAATAAAAAGGAATATCATAGCAATATATTTGCTTCATCTTGGATGTGAGATACAGTCCTGTTTTTTCGGTGTGTTTGGACCCAACTCTCCCGTTTCTCATCAAATTTGGCCAGTTTTTTTAAAGCCTGAGTTTATGTGGCTGTTTTTGCAAGCTACATTTATAACAGTGCGACAGGCCACACACTGTCTTGAGGTTGACCCCTGGCCTGGCATGTCTGTGAGACAGAAAGATAGACAGACCAACAGAAGACAGACGGACTGACAGACACAAAGAGAGGGTGTGTGAGTGTGTGTGTGAGAGAGACAGGGAGAGAGAGAGCTAGTTCAGTAGAGGAGTGGCTCTTAAAAGAGCTGTTGGGTTGTTATAGGAAAAGCCAAGGAGAGGTAAAGGTAGGAGGGGCTATGGGCTGCAGCTGTTGGACACAAGAAGATAAAAACATGGTCAATTCTCTTGCAGCAAGCCTTATTGGAGTTCACAAAGGGCAAATACTGAATTCTTAGTCATTTCCAATGTGTCAACTACAAGCAAGCTAGCAAAACACAGTGACAATTGTAGACAATACAGATCTTTTTTCTTTTTTTCCTTTTTTTCTTTTATTTATATGTACAGGTTATAACATTGACAATATAACATTGTCTCATTTTCAACCAAGAAACGTATAAGGTAAACTATATGATCTCTATATATTAGTATTTATCTGTTTTTTAATCTTTAAATGACTCTGAGAAGTTGCACACAGCTTTGCTCATTTGAAAACGTGTGACCTCAGTTCTACAATTGTTAAGATAAAAGATTTGATGATGAATAATATTTTTCATGTTTAGAAATGAGAAGTTCTGTTGAATCACGGTCAACAGTGTCATTTGATTTTTGTTTTATTTCAGTTAGCCTGCATATATTTTAGGACAGGGAAAGTCTTAAAGGCAAATGCAGTCCAGTTCATTACTACTTGATTCTGGATTAAAAATGTTCCCATGTTAAAAATACAAAATACAATTTTATTTGACATTTTCTCTTATAGAGCAACACTACGTTCAGTGAAGGAGCAGACCCTGAGCTGAGGAGATGCCACTCGGACACTGATCTGCACAAAAAAGGGGAGCTATGCAAAGCTTGTGGCTCATCTGCATGGTGGAGTACGGTGGTAAGTCCTAAATTATCAAATATTTTTTCATTTCAACGCTGAAAGGCTTTAATTTCCCCATGAGCCTTATGTATTATTAAATGTGATGTTATTTCTGTTTGTCCTGACCATGGATAACTGTGACCATCAAACTATTCAACTCATCCATTTGAGTATCAGAAACTCAAAATAAGTAAAGTAAAGTAAACTAATGCTGGAGCCATTTCATCTATGTGTACTGTACTTCGTGTGTGTAGAATCTTAAGTCCATGTGTATTTTATTTTCACTCTTGTTGAGAATTTAGATATTGAGAAAAAGTTTCAAGATTCCTGCATTTTTATAGATGCCCCGGATAATAATGATTGTTCTCAGAAGTAATGTAACAATTTGCCTCTCAGACAGGGTTTATTGTTTATAGACAGAAATATTGTTTTGTGTGTTTCTTGAAACGTCTGAATCACTTTTCCTATCTGTCTTTTAGGATACAGTGTATACAGATGCCACCTTGACTGTGTGAAAAGCAGCCACTACCACTGTTGGTTTTGCACAACAATCATTGCGACCAAACAATATTTCATCAAGCATTTCATAACCTGCTGCAAGACAGCATCCACAGCAACTCCACCATCCACAGCAACTCCACCATCCACAGCAACTCCACCATCCACAGCAACTCCACCATCCACAGTGACCCTAGCACCTAGGGTCACTCCACCATCCACAGCAACTCCACCATCCACAGTGACCCCAGCAGCCCCAGCAGCAGCCCATCGAAAAAAAATATTGTTGGCAAAGCACTCTAAAACAACAGCGGTTTTTGTAGCAAAACAGCGCTTAGAAAAAACTTCAAAACACACATTGAAAGGCAACACAAGGTGAAATCATTGGACAACAACAGCAGATCACCTCCTTAACTCTGTGTGTGTTGACAGGAGAATTGGAATTTTTGCAGTGTCAAGATCTTTTAAGGGTACTGCACACTACATCCATGCCCAAAAATGTACCTGGGGTAGTAACCCTAGTAGGCCTATATTAAACACACCTTTTTGTAACAGACAGGTTGCCATGATGTTGAAAGATTGCAAAAACAAATGAAATTATTCAAAACGTTACATTGTACAGAAGTGTGTTCACAGTGGAATTTGTGATGCTATATTGTATAAACGTGATAATTATATCACATAAACGTGATACTATATTGTATAAACGTGATAATTATATCACATAAACATGATATTATATTGTATAAACGTGATAATTATATCACATAAACGTGATACTATACGTGATATTATATTGTATAAAGGTGATAATTATATCACATAAACGTGATACTATATTGTATAAACGTGATAATTAT